>NC_081411.1:341466334-341690046 GCF_030272615.1 Cryptomeria japonica
CTTAGGTCAAACCTCCATGGTGGCGAGATAACGAACATTGCGAATTCCACCAAGGGAAAGGGCATAAAACAAGTAACTGTCATAGATTGAAAGATCTTATTGACCAAGGAGAGATTGAAATCGAAGGACACAACCCAAAAACTTTAAATAATGATCATCTCATGTTAAAGAATCCGCTTCCATCACAAGATCAAAGTGGTCCTTCCACCTCAGGATGAAATACAGCTGCAACTGATTATATGCGAGGAACCTATAATTATAATGTGAATCACTTGTATGATGCCAATGAGCAAATTACAACCATCGCTATCAAAGATCTGAACCCTACCTCCAATGTTGTCACACGTCATAGCAAGATCACCATTAAAGTATCTCCACAAGGCACACCCTCCATCCCAAAGTAGTATAACCTCGTGGAATAGTTAGATAAGATGCCCGCACTTATATCCATCTTAGAGCTTTTGCACCTATCCCCGTCTCATAAAACAATCTTGGATCAAGAAAGAAGCTTCAATCCCTGCAAATATTAATACATATCAATATCAAGCTATGGTTGGTAATCTAAGGTCATCACCATGTCTCACTTTCTCTGAGAATGACAATACATCCTTCCAACAACCTCATAACACCTGACTCCATATTGAAGGATTTATCAACCAACACAGGATCAAGCAAGTCTTGATTGACAATAGCGTTAGTTTGAATATATGTACATTACAGTTGGTCACAACATTAGGATATGTAGTAGAATCAGTGGATCCCCGTAAAAAGATAACCATAAAAGCCTATGATGATGCAAAGCGTTCATCCAAAGGAGCAGTTGTGTTACCAATCCGAGTAGGCCCAGAGGTGAAGCACATGATATGTCAAGTTCTAGACCTTCCTCTACCATATAATTTGTTTTTAGGAAGACCTTGGAAACACGCCATTCAAGCCGTTCCATCCACCTATCATCAGTGTATCAAGTTTCCCCATAACGATGTAGAAATCACAATCCTGGGCGATGCAAATCCACTTGCATATTGTAACAATATTAACCATCAACTAGAAGTCACTGTTCCTAACAACAGAGAAGCCATCCCATCCCCATCATATGTTATTCTAGCCTCTCTTTCCAGTTCAAACACCACTATACCAAAGACAGAGAAGCTGAAAATGAAAATTGTTGAGGAAGGTCCTGGGAAATATAATCTAAGCCAACTCTTTTATGTTGGGAAATTACCCACTTCTCCTTGAACTTATGGCAAGCCTCAAAGGTTACTTCAACCACCACCGGTCAATGCAGTTTGGCACAATTCATCCCTGGAAAAAGTCAGGAAGAGGAAACCAGAGATGAGGACCTAGCAGAATGGATCTACAAAGACCCTATCAAAGACATCCCACAGGCTAAACTACCCACTGATAAATATGACAACGGTCTTATTATCATGCAGAGAATGGGATATGATGGCTAGAGTGCTTTGGGACCTTGCAAGCAAGGACAAAATGAGCCCTTACAGCCAGAGTTGAAACCTAAAGATAACAGTGGATTAGGTTTTCAAAAGGAGGTTCTTCCTAAGCTCAAATTCAAAGGGAAACCCAACAAACCTCTATATCAGCCTAATACTCTAAAGAGACCACCCTTGATTATATCAGCAGCACCAAGAACAACACCAACTACCTCACCAAGGCTGAGAATCCCATCAGTAGCATACACATCACCACTCACACCGCTAAAAATACCTGCAAAACCCATAATCCCACCAACAACAACAATCATCCCACCAATCAAACCAACAACCCCCTCAACAGCAGCAACCGCATCAACAACACCATTAACAACATCCATACCATCGACTGCATCAACAACAATGATAATTGCATTAGAAATAGCAGATTCAACAACATCAATACTCCTAGTATTAGATTCACCGGTACCGATAATCCTCCTCGCAGTACCCACCATTCCATCTCCAGAAATACATAAGTCGATCATGACTGTAGTATTCAACTCAAAGGATATCCCAGTTTGGTATAGTAATCAGATACTAGAAAGAGACTCAGAGACCAAATCACATGAGTGAAAATTTGATTTTGTACATCTCAATACTTCAGATGAGGAAGACACATCACCACCTCCACCTCGCAAAGAAATCCCTGTTTATGGAGAAGCACAGATTAAAACCTCTTGGGTTCCTGAACTGGAAACACCTTCCATAGACCCTATGTCACATCCAACGCCTGATTCTAACAGGGAGAGTACCATCAACGACCTTCACCATAATATCTTAACCCTTACTGATACCTCCCATGAACTTAACTTGATCGATGAGGTAATTCCCATTATCCATCTTGAACTCATCGAATGGAACCAACCTAATCCCCCATGCCTCGACCAATTCCAAAATGATGAGGCAATCATTAACTTTTTGGAACTATGGGATAACATACCAAGTGGAGATCACAAAGCTAGATTCACCATTGAACTTAATAGTGCAACATACTTTGGGGCAGATGCCAAACCTTTCAGCTGCAAAAATATCACAATTAAACATGGATCTTCTAGTGAAAACCACACTATGACACTGTTTGATCCCAAAAAAGTAAAAAGAAAGAGTGTATCCAACAGTGAAAACCTCACTGGGGTGCCTACAAATGAAAGGTTTGACATCCTCCTCTCCAGTATAAATTAGGAATGATCAACAATCCTAATCGAGGAAACAAAAGAATTCAATATGGGGACCCCTAAGACTCTTCACCAAATACATTTGGCATCTCTTTTAACTCTAGAGGAACAACTTGAATTTTTAGAATTCTTCTAGAAGCATCAAATCAACTTCGCATGGTCATATGCAGACATACCTGGCCTAGATCCTGATTTGATCATGCATCATCTCACCATGGATGAAGGAGCTAAACCGGTAAAATAGAAGCTTCGCAAGATGCACCCGCAAATTGTTGTGCTTGTAAAAGAAGAACTCAAAAAGCTCTTAGATGTTGGTTTCATCTGACCAATCGATTATGCTGATTGGATCTCCAACATTGTACCTATCGGCAAACCAAATGGGGGCATCTATAGCTATACCAATTTCAGAGATTTGAACAAGGCATGTCCTAAGGATGACTTCCCCCTACCAAACATTGACATGATCGTGGACATAACAACACGCCATGCCTTGCTCTCTCTTATGAATGGCTTTTTTAGGGTACAACCAAAAAAAGATCGCTCCATAAGATCAACATAAAATTGCATTCACATGTTCATGGGGAACATACTGTTGGAATGTGATGCCTTTTGGTCTAAAGAATGTAGGGGTGACCTATAAAAGAGCTATGACCACCATCTTTCATGATATGATGCATACCATAATGGAGGATTATGTCAATGACTTACTAGAAAAATCATTAACAAGAGAAGGTCATTTGGAAATATTAGATAAATTTTTTGACAGATTAGAACAATATCATGTACGACTTAATCCTAAGAAATGTGTCTTTGGACTAACCTCGAGGAAGCTTCTAGGATACATTGTCTCAAGCAAAGGCATTGAGGTCGATCTGGCAAAGGTCAAAGAAATCATGGACATGCCACCTCTGAGGAACATCAGTTAGTTAAGAACACTACAAGGGTGGCTACAATCAATCCAAAGATTCATTGCACAACTGGCAGATAAGTGTCATCCCTTTACATATTTTTTACACAAAAAAATCCGCTTTCAGTGGGATGCCAAATGCCAACAAGCATTCCAGATGCTCAAAGATTACCTGGTGAATACACCATTGCTAATTCCACCAGATCCAAATAGACCTCTATTGCTATATATTTCAACAACAAATACGACATTGGGAGTACTGCTAGCACAACACAATGCAGAAGGGAAAGAGTGTGATGTATAATATATCTCTTCCACACTGGTCGGCTATGAACTAAATTACACACATATTGAGTGAGCTTGCCTAGCAGTAATATTGGCAGCCACTAAACTAAGGCACTACCTATTAATGATAACTCAATGATGAACCAATAGTACCAAACCGGTACTGAGAGGGGGGAGGTGAATCAATACAAACAAAAATACAGTCCAAAACTGGTTGGACAACAAATACTTCAAATGACTACAAGCAGTGATATTAGCTGAAGCAAAGTGCAACCGGTAAGACCCAGAACTGCTAAAACAATCATAAACCAGTCACTCACTAAGCTTTCCCCTTAGCTCAATACTACAATACCATTACACCCTCATGCATAAACAAGTAATCTATTATCTAATCTTCACAACAGTTGGTTCAGCATGTTTTATAGACAAGCATAAAACACAGAACCATCATGTGCTCAACAGGTAATAACAAAGCATCACAAGACAGAAGCATCACACATGACACATATTTTTCACGTGGAAACCCAACTAGGAAAAACCACAGTGGGGATGAATAACCACAAGTTGCTTTTGAACTCTTTTGAAGTCCACTCTGTTAGGAGCCTTGTTCAGTTAAAGACATTACAATAGGTTCTGCTAGGAACCGATCCTGTTAGGGATCACCCAGTTAAGGGATAGCAATAATACCTGGTTAAGGGTTAAACCCGGTAGGGTCACCTTGTTAGAGGATTTCAAGAACTCAATAGCTAAAGGATCTCCAGATTTCTATAGCTTCTCAGAACTCATTAACCTCGAGTTACCCGGTTAAGGGATTTGAATCAAGCCTGTTAAGACCACCTTGTTAGGGGATTTTGCAACGAGCCAGTTAAGACTGCCCTGTTAGGGGATTTTACAATAGTTGAAGTGGTTAGAGATCAACAGGAATTACAATGATCTGGTAACAACACTCAATGTTAATGCAGATCCATTTTGGCTCCTCTTCACCTTCTGCATATTCACTTTGCAGGTATCTCTTCTCTCCTTTGGTCTGGCAAGAATCACGTATCACTTCCTTAGGATACACACACACAACTTTTTCCAACAACCTTAGAAAGAAACACAACATCGACCTTATAGGAAACATACAGGTCGGTAGCAAAAACCCTAAACCCTAAACCTGTTAGGTTAAGCAATTCAAGCGGTTCGATCCTGACCATTAAATCATACTGCATTAAATGCAACAATCTTGAATCAATCTCAAGACATTATCCATCGTCCATTATCCACTGATTTCATGGCAGCTAATAACCCATCACAAGTTATCACCGTTTGACAGACTTCGCTCATTCTCGAGGTAGATAGGAATAGTCTTCTTCATGTAAGATCCTTCACACACACAGGGCTTACATGGCAACATGATCTGTTCTCCATTATACTGCTGACTCATCAAACAGAGAGCACTGATTGAGTCATGCAGGATTGAGGTACTCCAATCAGAAATCCTGAAGTGGAAGCTACCTACCAACCGGTAGTCATATAATGCTTCCATGTGCCGGTTCCCATAACTGCATGTCGGTTCACCTTGAGCAAATATACTGCTTCACTTTGGCATATATACCGGTTCACACATATGTCAGTTCTCTCTTCTCACATATCACATATGCCAGTTCACCTCATATCACATATTGACATCAATGACAACATACAATATCATTATGTCCTTATACCGGTTCACATAATGCCAACAATCTCCCCCTTTGGCATTGATGGCAATATACAAAGATATCTCTCCACTTCACATCTTCTCCCCCATTTTCTGCAGATATCTTTTCTAGTTCACTCCTTCTCCCCTTTTTGACAACAATGCCAAAGTGGAGGCACAAGCATCCTTGTCCCATTATGCTGCTCCCCCTAAGGAGGAGCATCCTTCAACACATCAATCAACAAAAAATTGACTTTACAATACTTGATTGATGTGGAACAAATACTTTTAGTTCACCTCCTGAAGGGGCAATACCCCTAATTCACCTCTCAAATGCACAAATGTTGTCTTTGGGAGAGGCTTGGTGAATATGTCTGCTAACTGCTCCTTACTGGACACATGCTCCAGTGCAATCTCTTTATTCTGAACCTTTTCCCTCAAGAAAAGATACTTAAACTCAAAATGCTTGGTTCTAGAATGTAAAACTGGATTCTTTGATATATTGATAGCACTTGTGTTATCACAGAATATACTTACCGGTTCAGATACAGGGATCTTGAAGCCTTCCAGTACATGCTTCATCCAGATTGTCTGAGTGCAGTTCATGAAAGCTGCAACATACTCCACTTCCACTGTAGACTGAGAGATACAACTCTGCTTTTTACTCATCCATGAGACCAGTCTACCACCAAGAAAGAAAGCACCACCAATAGTTCTTTTTCGGTCATCCACATTACCTGCCCAATTAGCATCGGTGAACACTTTCAGATTGAAATCATTATTGTATGGGTACCACAATCCATAGTCAACTGTTCCCTTCAGATACCTAAGAATCCGCTTGACTGCAATCAAGTGGGATTCTCTTAGACTTTTCTGGAATCTTGCAGTAACGCCAACTGCATGTGCACTACATAATGCAACTTACCAATCATTGATCGGTATTCCTTCTTATCAACCAGTGCAGAATCATCCTCTTTTGTCAATTTACAACTGGTCACCATTGGTGTACCAATTGGTTTGCTATCTTCCATGCCAAAATTCTTCAACACCTCTTTGCCATATTTGGACTGAGTGATGAAGATTCCATCTTTCATCTGCTAGATCTGCAGTCCAATGAAGAACTTAATCTCCCCTATGAGTGACATCTCAAACTCTTTCTTCATTTCATCAGCAAACTCATGACTCATCTTGTCATCTCCACCAAAGATGACATCATCAACAAAAACCTCACAGATCAGGATCTGATCTCCTTCAAACTTCAACTAGATATTGCTATCTTCAATTGTTCTCTCAAATCCAATCTTCACAAGATGGGAATGTAGGCACTCATACCATGCCCTAGGTGCTTGCTTTAGACCATATAATGCTTTATGTAGCCTACATACGATGTTACTATCTTCAGATAGGGCAAACCCATCTGGTTACTCAATATACACCTCCTCTTCAAGTACACCATTTAGGAATGCAGATTTTACATCCATTTGCTATACTTTGAACCTTTTAAAGGCTGCATATGCAAGAAGCATACGAACTCCTTCCAATCTGGCTATAGGAGCAAAGGTTTCTCCATAGTCTTCTCCTTCTTCTTGAGCATATCCTTTGCACACCAATCTGGCTTTATTCCTAATCACTGTGCCATCCTCATTCAGCTTGTTTCTGAACACCTATTTGGTGCCAATGACATTTTTCTGCTCAGGTCTGGGTACCAAGGACCATGTACCATTTTTCTCTATCTGGTCAAGTTCCTCTTCCATTGCCTTGATCTAGTCTTCATCTTTATGAGCCTCTTTGAATGATTTAGGCTCAAATTCAGAGATCATACATGAGTTTTCTTTGAACTTTCTTCTTGTAAGGATTCCTGCATCCTTATCTCCTATGATCTATTTAAGATCATGATTCAGCTTGACATACCGAGGAATGGTCTTGACAGGTTCTTCTTGTTTTTCCTCTTCATCCTCGTCTTCATCAGTATCAGCATTTACCGGTTCAGGAACACTGTTACGAGTACTTGGTTGACTAACAATCGGTTCCCAAAAGGTTGCAACCGGTTCATTTACAACTTACTCACTTCCGGTTTCCTCATTTTTCTCAGAGGATTCATCAATTCATACATTGATACTCTCCATAATTCTCTGAGTCCTATTGTTGTAGCACTTGAAAGCTTTACTCTTGGTGGAATATCCTAGGAATATTCCCTCATCACATTTAGCTTAAAATTGGCCCTGATGTTCACTCCTCTTGATGTAACATTTGCTACCAAATACCTTAAAGTAGCTAACCACAGGTGTCTTACCGGTCCAATACTCATAAGGAGTTTTGTCCTTACCCTTTTTGATGAGTACCTAGTTCATAGTGTAGACTGCAGTTCTCACCGCTTCTCTCCAAAAGGTATGAGCTACCTTTCCTTGAATCAACATGGTTCTAGCTACTTCAACCACAGTCCAGTTATTCCTCTCTTCTAGGCCATTTTTCTATGGAGTCCAGGGGGCAGACAGTTGCCTCTTGATGCCAAATTCTTCACAATACTTGTTGAATTCACTGGAAGTGAATTCCCTTCCTTGATCAGTTCTGAGACACTTGATCCTTTTGCCACTTTCCTTCTCCACTAATTCTCTGAAAGCTTTGAATTTCACAAAGGCTTCAGACTTGTCTTTCAAGAATGTGACCCACATCATTCTTGAGTAGTCATCAGTGAGAATCATGAAGTACCTATCACTCTACACACTTCTAGTTTTCATAGGACCACATAGATCAATATGCACAAGATCAAGCAAGTTTTCAGCAGTGAAAGATTTACCTTTAAAGGTTGAGGAAGACATTTTCCCCAATTGACACTCTCTGCATAAGGTATTATCCGGTTTGCTCAGCACCGGCAACCCTCTAACTGCCTTGATCTTACTTGCCTTCACAATGTTATCAAAGTTCACATGGCAGAGTCTCCTATGCCATATCCAGCTATCATCAAGCTTAGCTATAAGACATGTACTTATATTTGCATTCAGATGAAATAGGTTACCTTTGGTTTGCATGCCGGTGGCCACCAATTTACCATCTTTTCCTTTGATTCTGCAAACTCCATTCTTGAATTGTAGAGTGAGGCCATTGTCATTTAGCTGGGCAACACTTAGAAGGTTGTGTCTAAGACCATCAACCTAGTGCACATTGTCAGCACTACTCTTTCCATTCAAAGAGATGGACCCTTTGCCTTTGACCATGCATGGTGCATCATTGCCAAAGTGAACCACACCACCATCATATTCCTCTAAGGATAGAAACTTGCTCCGGTCACCAATCATATGGTGAGAACAACCACTGTCAATGATCCACTCATTTGAATTATCAAACTGGGAGACAAGAGCCTTCTTGTCTGCCATATCTTCCTTTACAGCAACAAACACAATGTCTTCATTCTCTTCATCTTCTGATTCCTCATCTGTGACACCTTCATCAACTGCCACGAAACAGTTTCTTTGGTTTCCTCCTTTGAATTTCTTGAACCTTTCTGGTTTATCCTTGTTGTCTCTATTAGGACAGTTCATAGCAATATGTCCTATCCGGTTATAGGAAAAACATTTCAAAGGGAGCTTACCTTTGTATTTACCAGTTCCTTTTGGAAATTTCCCGCCAAGAAGAGCTTCAAATTCCATCAGAAACTCTTCATCTTTCATTTCTCTATTCTGATTAGGTTCCCCACTAGTGCTAGCCTCTTTTCCTTTTCTGGATGGTATAACAGAGGCTTTAAAAGTTGATTCTATCTTTTGAACACTGCCATCAAAACTATTCAGCTCATAGGTTGTCAACTTGGCTATGATGGAGTCCAAGGACACCTTAGACTTGTCTATTGATCTTAGCTCCTGAATAGCAGTGACCCTTATTGCATAGACCGGCAACAGGGATCTCAGGACTTTACTTACCATAGTGGAATCTTCTATTTTGCCACCTACACTCTTGATTTCTCCAACAACCATTTTGATTCTTATTCCATATTGCTGAATGGTTTCTCCTTCAACCATCCCCATGTCTTCAAACTTCCCTCTCAGGCTTTCTTCCTTAGCCTGTTTTACATGCTCATCACCACCATAGATATTTTCAAGAGCATCCCATACCTCTTTGGGATTTGCCTTGTCCTAAACATCAATAAATTCAATGTCAGATAAACTATTGATGAGGGCTTCCATGACTTGCCCATTTTCTTGTATCTCACTCTTTTGGTCATTCGTGAGAGTACCAGTAGGGACAACATAGACAGTCTCAATATAACTCTAGTTTTGAGCACCCATGCTTCTGATAAATATCTTCATCCTATCTTTCCATATACCAAAATTTTTCCGGTTAAACTTTGGACCTTCCCTCTTCATCATTTGACTAGGATCTTTACCTTAAGCGGTTAAGCTTACAACATACAAGACCTAGAGTGCTCTGATACCAATTGATAACTCAATGATGAACCAACAATACCAAACCGGTACTGAGAGGGGGGGGTTGAATCAGTACAAACAAAAATACAGTCCAAAATCAGTTGGACAACAAATACTTCAAATGACTACAAGCAGTGATATTAGCTGAAGCAGAGTGCAACCGGTAAGACCCAGAACTGCTAAAACAATCATAAACTGGTCACTCACTAAGCTTTCCTCTTAGCTCAATACTACAATACCATTACACCCTCATGCATAAATAGGTAAACTATTATCTGATCTTCACAACAGTTGGTTCAACATGTTTTATAGACAGACATAAAACATAGAACCATCATGTGCTCAACAGGTAATAACAAAGCATCACACATGACACAAATATTTTTCACGTGGAAACCCAATTGAGAAACACCACGGTGGGGATGAATACCCACAAGTTTCTTTTGAACTCTTTTGAAGTCCGCTTTGTTAGGAGCCTTGTTCGGTTAAAGACATTACAATAGGTTTTGCTAGGAACCGATCCTGTTAGGGATCACTCGGTTAAGGGATAGCAATAATACATTGTTAAGGGTTAAACCCAGTAGGGTCACCTTGTTAGAGGATTTCAAGAAATCAATAGCTAAAGGATCTCCAGAGCTCTATAGCTTCTCAGAACTCATTATCCTCGAGTTACCCGGTTAAGGGATTTGAATCAAGCCTGTTAAGACCACCCTGTTAGGGGATTTTGCAATGAGCCAGTTAAGGCTACCATGTTAGGGGATTTTACAACTATTGAAGTGGTTAGAGATCAATAGGAATTACAATGATCTGGTAACAACACTCAATGCTAATGCAGATCTGTTTTGGCTCCTCTTCACCTTCTACACATTCACTTTGTAGGTATCTCTTCTCTCCTTTGGTCTGGCAAGAATCACATATCACTTCCTTAGGATACACACACACAAATTTTGCCAACAACCTTAGAAAGAAACACAACATCGACCTTATAGGAAACATATAAGTCGGTAGCAAAAACCCTAAACCCTAAACCTGTTAGGTTAAGCAATTCAAGTGGTTCGATCCTGACCATTGAATCATACTACATTAAATGCAACAATCTTGAATCGATCTCAAGACATTCTCCATCGTTCATTATCCACTGATTTCATGGCAGCTGATAACCCATCACGAGTTGTCACTGTTCGATATACTTTGCTCATTCTCGAGGTAGATAGGAATAGTCTTCTTCATGCAAGATCCTTCATGCGCACAGGGCTTACGTGGCAACATGATATGTTCTCCATTATATTGCTGACTCATCACATAAAGAGCACCGATTGAGTCATGCAGGCTTGAGGTACTCCAATCAGAAATCCTGAAGTGGAAGCTACCTACCAACCGGTAGTCATACAATGCTTCCATGTGCCGATTCCCATAATTGCATGCCGGTTCACCTTGAGAAAATATACTGGTTCACACATATGCCGGTTCTCTCTTCTCACATATCACATATGTTGATTCACTTCATATCACATATTGACATCAATGACAACATACAATATCATTATGTCCTTATACCGGTTCACATAATGCCAACAGTTAACACATAAAGTACAACTCATTGCAAAGATCTATCCACTAAAGTACTTACTCAACAAAGAAACATTGATAGGCTGCTTGGCCAAATGGGTGATGATGCTGAGTTAATTTGACATTGAGTATGTGGATTGTAAGGCTATTAAGGGCCAAGTTATTGCATATCAATTGGTCGATGCACCCCTCACAGGTGATCATCCCCTTGTTTCTAATTTTCCAAATGAAGAGATCTTCATGATCACAACACAACCATGGAATCTGTACTTTGATGGTTCATATACTAGGCATGGCTCGGGGGCAGGCATTCTTTTTACCTCAAGGTGACAACATCCGAAAGTCTTACAGGCTAACATTTCCATGTACAAACAACATAGTAGAATATGAGGTCTTGATCATAGGACTCAGACTAGCCATACAATGGAAACTGAAAAAGCTATAGTTATACGATGACTCCCAATAGGTCATCCAACAAGTCATAGATGAATATCAAACCAAGGATGATAAACTCATGCCATACAAGCAAATGGTGGATAGTTTAAAAGCATCATTTAAAACTATCACCTTTGAGCAGATACCTAGAGATCAGAATCAAGCTGCTGACACCATGGCTACAATTGCATCTCTCTTAGATCTTCCACATAATTCAACACACTACGAGTTCTTGGTAGAACAACTTTGGATTCCCACTTATGAAATCCCAGAATCCAAGATGATATGTCACCTTGTCGGTTCTGAATCCCCATGGTATGATGAGTTCTACATCAGTAGCCATACCACTCGATACACCATCATTGCTAAAACCCTATACCGACGCAGTCTTGATGGTACTCTCCTTCGATGTTTGGAACAGGATGAGACAAAAAAGGCCTTGGAAGAGGTACATGAAGGAATTTGTGGGACTCACTCAAGCGGTCCTTCACTAGCAAAGAAGATCATGCGCGTTGGATACTATTGACCATCCATGGAGAAAGACTCCTATTATTTTGTTAGAAAATGCAACAAGTGCCAAGTTCACGGAGACCTGATACATGCCTTTTTATCAGTGGGATCTTGACCTTGTGGGTAAAATTCATCCATCGTCATCCAACGACCACAAATTTATCATTACCGCCATCGAATACTTCACATAGTGGATTGAAGTTGTTCTACTTACCCAAGTCACCGATAAGAAGATCACCTCATTCATCCTTAATTACATCATCTATCTGTATGGTATACCCATGTCCATCATCACAAATAACAAACTTCCTTTCAAAAATCAGGATGTCTGTGAGCTCTATGAGAAATTTCACATCCAACATTGCTTTTCCACTCCCTATTACCCATAAGGAAATGGTCAGGACAAAGCATCAAACAAGAACATATTACAGATCCTCAAGAAGACAATCAATGATGTTGGTCATGATTGGCACGTTCAATTAAATCCAGCACTATGGGCGTATCAAACTAGCATTTGAACCCCTATAGGCGCAACTCCCTACTCACTGGACTATGGTGTAGAAGTCATTCTTCCTATTGAGGTTGAGATACCATCTCTATGGGTTTCTTTGCATAATTTGATAGATGATGAAGCATACCGAGTCTCCTGTCTTCAAGACTTGGAGCTACTTGATGAAAGGTGATAAGTTGCATACAATCACCTCAAAGCTTATCAACAGCGAATGAGCAGAAGCTATAATCACTAGGTTAGACCTCGTACATTTCAAGTAGGTGATCTTGTTCTTAGGGAGAATCCTTGTAACCAACCAAACAGAGAACACCAAGCCAAGTTTGAATAAAATTGGCTACGTCCATATGTTATCACTATTGTATTTGGGTCCAGGGCACATCAATTGGCTACTTCAGAAGGAGAACTGCTAGCAGATCTGATCAACAACATGCACCTCAAACGGTTTCATACATAAGTTGTATAGAGCATTAGGCTCCATCATATATTAGAAAAGCACCAACAACATTCAAAAAATGTCCTGAAGAAAATACAAAAACAACGAAAATAGTAAAGGAAAATCATGCATCCAAACGGTGAACAACCACTCTGGTGGCACCTTGGGTAAGTGCAATGGTGAAAACCTGGCAAACAGGCACCACTCATAAAGTCTATGGCTCCATTGTCTTTCAGACTTGTTGCAATCACATTCATTGCATCCATTCGTCCATCAGTCAAACCATGGCTTGTTCTTGATCTGCAATTAGGGCTAGTACTTCATGCATCCTGCATCCTACTTTTCATAATAATGTCTAAATGGAAGTGGATTCTACATTACTTATGATTCATTGAGTTCTTCAATCCAAAAACATTCAAAAACACATCAAAAATCCAAAAACATTCAAAAACACATCAACAAATCCAGAAACATTCAAAAACATATCAAAAATCCAAAAACATTCGTAAAAACTCAAAAATCCAAAACATTCAAAAACACTCACAAAATCCCAAAACATTATAAAACATCAATAAAAAAATGGCAATGCATACAATCCTTTGTACAAACGCATCACCACAACCATCAAACAAACTGTAGCGTCCTAAAATTGCGACACTTGCAATTTCGACTGCATTTCGGTCTTCACGATGGCGACGCAACACGCAACCTGAATGGAGACCCCGAAACCTGATTACGACATTAAAAACTGCATTTTCTAGCACCCTGGCCTGAACCTCCTTTGCACCCTACTGTCCCGGGAGGTGGGACCAGAGCGCCCAGCGCCCTGGTCCTTCAGGACCAGGGCGCTCAGCGCCCTGGTCCCCCAGGACCATGGCGCCCAGCGCCCTGGTCCCTGGCCCTATTTTGGGCCCGGTCTCCTATGGGGTCTCGGGTCTTTTTGTTTGCAAATTGGAAAATAAACTTTCCTGGTCGGCCTAAGGTCGGGAAAATCAGTCTTTTAACCCTAATTGGCAAGTATATAAACTACATTTTCCTCTCTCATTGGACATGATGGAAAAAGTGTGGAAACTATACTCAAGCACTCAAGCATTCAAGCATTCAAGCATTCCTTCAAGCATTCATTCCAAGTCTCCATTCAAGGCTAAGTGTTGCATTCAAGACAAGGATTCAACCATTGAAGAGGAGATCACTTACTACATGCTACATACAACATACAACATACAACAAATAACAACATCTATACCTTTGCACATAAGGATACAAACATCCTTACAACAAGGTATTAGTACTTGTTTTACATTACATACATTTACATTTACAACATTTCTCATTTCTTGGTTAATTCCAAAATCGGGGTTTGACCTAAAGGCAAACCCCCAATCCCTAACCCCCCAATCGTCTTCACTTTTCTGTGTGTAGGTTGCAGGTACGCGGCTGAAATTGAAGATCTGGAATCCTTGTGCAGAGATGAACAGATCCCCCTTCGTTTCGCAAATTTTTCGGAGGATCGTGGCGCCGGGCGCCATCGTCCCATCAACTTTTGCTCAAATTTGCAAGACAGTGCCGTATCGACATTTTACTGCTAATTCTAGGTCCGCAGCTTCATACTACATCCCTATCTCAGTTTATAAGCGAATCTTTGTCACTTTCTATGCATTACTAGCTTAATTCTTCTATGCACATTCTTTACAAAAGAGGGTAGCCTTGTTGTCTTAACCCTTGAAACTCATTTAGCATCCAATCTTTCCTTGTGTGGGATTGGATCTCGTGGGTTTCAACCCCTCTTTTGAATGTAAAGTCTCCCCTAAGTGAAAACCATCAACCCTAGCAATCTCCCTTCTCTCTCCTCGGAGTTGGAAGAGGGGAGTGCAACTAGGGTTCGATCGTGATTTTTTGCTTTACACAAACATTTTGAGCTACTCAAAAAGGGACTACTTATTCAAATCAACCAAACAAATCAACACAGGTACACACAACTGACTTAACAAGGATGCCTCCTTCCTTACCCAAAAACAAAGACATGAAAACATTTTCTTTGACAATTTTTTTTTGTTTAAGCTATCAAGTACTTGGTCGGTTTGTTTGTTATTTATTCATTTATATCAAGTTCCTATGCTACTCCAGGATATCCACAAGTGATTAGAGTAGCAAGGATGGTTCCTAAGTATCTTTTGTTTGTTATTTGCGAATTGTTCCAATGAAGTTCTGGGGCATGTACTAATGGTGTCTACGTTGGAAGTTCACTAAGCTACATGATCATATGAAAAAATATAGTCATGGATCACTATGGCTTACTGACTACAGTGTATATCTCGGCCATCTACACATGAACAAAAATGAAGGTCCATATTCTTTTATCTATACTACTTGCTTACAGGTAAAATGCTCCAAACTTGCTTTCTACTGCCTCATCCAAGATTGATACTACCCTGCTCAATGATGAAAATTAAAGCACTATGGATCGTCATTTCACCTCATCTGTTTATATTGCATTCCATTGCATATTGCCCATCCATTTTATCATTCATTATTCATATTTTTGGTTTGTATGCAAGTGTGAACAAGTTCAAATATGAGATGTTCTTTAATATGAATTGGTCTTGGATACTAATCATGACAGAGTTCTTTGAGACATCATCATTGCAGCATGCAAATTCTCACCAACTTAAATTCATATATCATGAACATGTGTAAATACATCATCATTGCATTTATCATTATTATACTTCTCATTTTCAAGATACATCTCATTTTTAAGATACATCTCACATCATAATTGCATTTATCATTATCATACATTTTCAAGTATCATTATAATTGCATTAAGGTGCAGTTATTCATTATCATTTTAATTACATTAAGGTGCAGTTATTCATCATCATGTTAATTACATTAAGATGCAGTTATTCATTATCCCTTAGTCGCATTTATTTGCGTTAATCATTTCACTTTCCTTTATCAATTAGTCATATTTCAGTCATTTAGAATCATAAACATAACCATTGGTCTCAACATTTGTTTATACATTTTAAAAATGCATTCATGTAGAAACATCACATAAACATTTGTATTTACATTTGTTTATCCATTTTACATTCATTTTTAACCATCTATGAACATTTGCATACACCATTTGATTCATTACAATTCATCTTATAAATGCATATCCTCGTATCATCAACGTAAACACAAGTATTATCTATTTCATAGTCATCATCATTCATTCATCATTATGTATACACCGTCATCATACAATCACATTTATAAATCATTACAACTAAGCATCATACATATACTACCATGCATCCACATGTTAGCACCACATCCATAACATGCATCTAAGAAATCATAAAATCATCGTCATACACATATAGAAAGCAAAATCATCCATAACATGCATCTAAGAAATCATAAAATCATCATCATACACATATAGAAAGAAAAATCATCTATAGCATACATCTAAGCATTCATAAATCATCATCCTGCATAAACCCATACATATCATCAAAAAGCATATCATCACAAAAATATGGGATCTCCTCATATATCACATCATATATCATCTTGCAAAAACATACATGTATCAAAGTTCAAGGATGTCAAAATATATTGGCTACCAAGAGCCATCCAAGTCACGTCCAAAATAAAAATGTAATAAAATATATTAGGCTCTCTCAAATGGCACTCTGGCCAGATGTTGCACCACTATCACCACCTGCTCCACCACTACCCCCTGCACCACCCGCACTATCTCATTGTGGAGGCCCCATAACTCCACCACTGCTCTGCATCCTCTGAGACCACTCTAATCTCGCCCGTCGCATCTGTGAATAACTCATAGCACACTAACTAAATGGTACCACCTGCTCATATAAACCCCGACAATAATCTATCTCCACCTGAGCCCGCTGTATCTCTCTCATCACCTCCCCAATCAGACCCTGTGCCTCTACCCCAACTCATCCTCTCTCCTACACCTCCCTCAGTCTCTCCACAAGATCATCTCTCTCCCTCACTACAACCCTCAAGTCTATTTCCTGTGCAAATAACTCAACATCCCTAGCTACCACCTCAGCTCTCATATCCTCCAGCTCTGCCTCGGCTGTTGTAAGATGAGTCTACATATATACTAGCATATGCTCCCGCATATCTCCTCCTCCCATCCCCATAGGATCATCTCCTCCACCTGTAGCTCCCTCTCCTCCGCCGATAACTCCCTCTTCCATATCCATAGGTGCCTCTCCTTCCCCAATATCCCTACCAAATAATCTCTCTCTCCCCTATATCA
Organism: Cryptomeria japonica; assembly: GCF_030272615.1. Classification (NCBI taxonomy): domain Eukaryota; kingdom Viridiplantae; phylum Streptophyta; class Pinopsida; order Cupressales; family Cupressaceae; genus Cryptomeria; species Cryptomeria japonica. The sequence goes on from NC_081411.1 coordinate 341,484,043, forward strand.
AAGGACCCTGTGACAGTCACAATGGCTGCCCACCTCTGCCTCTCCTCTGCAATCGTCCTCCGCCACCACCTCCACCTCCAAATCCACCCCCACCCCCAAATCCACCACCCCTACCTCCTCCTCCTACTCCTCTCACTCCTCTCCTCCTCTGTCACTGTCTCCTATCCTCCTCAAAGGATGGTATCAGCTCTACTGGATCTGAAATGCGTAGAATAGGATGTGTTGTACGGTACTGAGTGTACTCCTCTGTCACCCTTGCATCCACAATCCTAGGCCTCATAGGCCATGGTCTCGCCTGTAAGGTCCAAAACTCAGCTAAGGCCTGATCATACGGTAACACTGGCCACCACTGGAATCTCTCCCGCACTACCTGTGCATACTCTCCAAATCCCCTCAGTAGTCCCTGCCTTCGTCCAAACTTTCTCATCACTCTGTCGAGTACCTGTCTCTCCATATTTTAGGTTGTCCTACCAATAAAAAACCATGTCATAAATACATATGACAATGCCTATGCATCATCCTCCCAAGCCTCACACTCAATATATGGCCTCCATATCACTGCATCCAAATCATCCAATGCCCATCGCCACCATTCCAACTTCCCCAAGTGGGGCTGACTCATCATACCTCCATACATATACACATAGGGCTGATCTATGGCCCTAAATCTCAGACATACCAGTCGTGTCACTGGCGGGTGCTCCCACGCTGAGATATGAAGCAGTGTAATCCCTACTCCCAAAGAACCTATCTCTCAGTATACAACCTCATGCAGATCCCTGTATAAATGTGAAAGCACACATGGTCCCCATGCATAGTGGGTCCCATCTGTCATCATGCACTCAATAACCTGGCCCCAACCCACGGCTAGTCCATGTGATCATCGATTGGAGCAAAGCAAACCCTTGACAATGCCTGATAAAACTTATGGTAGTAGCTCATAGAGTGCCGCTATCTCCTCCCACATGATAGAGCCATCATGGATATACACATCCTCAGTGAAAAACCATTATACCGCCACTATCCTAAAGCCCAGTCGTACATCACCAACTTTCCTCAAATCAGAATATGCAGAATCCCCCATACGTCCTCCAACATCAGTCATCTCTCCCATAGCTAAATGGAAGGTACAAGTTTCACTATGCCATTTCTCCACTAAGGCTATCTGCAGTCTACGATTCGTCTGAATCGCAGGCATGTACACCACGTCATAGAGGCCCGTTGCCACAATGCAATCAATCTCGATCTCAGTCAATTGATCTCATAGTTGCTGCGTGGCCGAACGCCGCTCCCACATCTAAAGAACACCCAACTCCTACACACATCACACATCATCATCAGTCGTTTTGTTTCAAACTTTCTTAAGTTTAAACCTAGACTATCATTAGATACTTTGATCAAGTATCTTCGAGTCTCAATAGGTAAGTGATCATGGCAAACCTAGACTACAACATACATTTATCATAATGACCTAGTCTCAACGGAGCTGCTATGATTCAAAACAACTTATCCACACATCCACCCAACACCGGCATCCGACGATCATTTTTTTCTTAACACCAGGGCATCTATTTTTCAGACAATAGCACTATTTTGCTGACGATAGCACTAAAACCACTACTCAATAGCGCTAAAATAACAATAATGCTAATAATACTACACAAATGCACCACTCCTAGACAAAAGCGCTACAACATTGACTCAATTGCACTACAAAAACAATAGCGTTGATACTACTATGCAACCTTACTAAAACTAATGATAGTGCTAAAACCACTGTGCAATAGCACTATAGTGGCGCAAAAGTGCTATTTTTGGTGACAATAGCGCTAAAATTGTGTTTTAGCGCTATTGTCTTGACTCAACTTGGACGCTTGCAAAAACATATCAAAAATGCATGAAAAACAAAAAATCAAATTTGCGTACAGCTGGTCCGTAGTCATCTGGTCGCTGGAATCGACGAATTTGCTCTAGCCGATGATCTGCTATAGGTACCGTCATGCTAATTGCTGCTCACTCTTTCACAAAAGTCACTATCAGAGCTCTGAATCACTGTGGAGATGGATGCAAATGACCCTATTTTTACCCCTTCCCCTCCATATATACCCTCCACCCTAAACCTAATTTTACCCCGCTCATCACCGTGGTCCCCGTGAACTTCCAGCACCTCTCATTTCTCCGTTTTAATTTTGATTTCTTCCATTCTTTCACTATTATTGCTATTTTCTTCCCTTCTACCTCCCTGCTAATTCTTGTTTTTTTCAAAAGATCGCCCAATTTTTTTTTTAAAAAGGCTCATCTCTCAAGGGGGCATACCACCCACTAAATTAACATTTATGGGGCATATTTCTTCACACCTATTTTTTTTCTTTGAAACGACCCGATAAACCGCACCGTCTCAAAGAGGGGCAAATGTAGTCACATAAATCTATCCATTTAATTAAATAAATATTTATTATTTATTTAATTATTTATCCATTAGCCAACAGTTAATTAAATTAATATTTAATTAATTCATCCTCAAACCCTTCTCCTATTAATTAAATAAATTATTCAATTTATTTAAATTAATTCATTAAACCAAATTCACAATCAATTAAATGAATAAAATCCTATTTATTTAAATTTAATCCTCTTTCCTCTTTTAAATAAATAATAAAACATTTATTTAAATCACTAAATCCCCCCCTGCTTGCATTCTCCTAGAAATGCAAGTTGTAACCACAATTGAAATAAATTAATTTTATTTTAATTAAAATCTTATTTTCCCTCACCCGCCAAACCCACTTGCAATCCTAAATCCCCTTCTAGACCCTTCTAACCTCTCTCTAGATTCTTCTAAACCATACCTAATTAGCCTAATCCCATTCCCTAAATATTGTCACATTCATAAGCAACTTGAAGTCACTTCTCAAAGCCTCCAAAGTCTTTGAAAAGAATTTAATGCTTTATGTGCTCAACAAGCTAACCCCTAAAGTCTTCCAAACCACTAATGACTCTTACATGACCATCAATGGCTCTTACATAACCATTTATGGTTAACTCAACTCACCCACATGGTTATAGACTTTCCCTCTAACTCAACCCCCATTTGACTCATGGGTCTCTTCAAGCATTTATTGCTTTGACCATGGTTATCCTCACTAACTCTTGCACAAAATTTTATCCAATGGATAAAGGGATTATTCATTGGATAATGGTTTTATTCATTTAACTCAATATTAACCTTACCTCCCAAGTTAACCTTCAAGTCATGTCAAGCATTTAATGCTTCTTCCCTCTCCCCTCAACCCATCTCATATTGACGTTTGTTATCCTGGGATTGGGTTGAAATCCCTCACATGGATCATAAACTCATCAATCCTAACCCTTGTTGAGATTACTCAATCTCAACCATCCATTGCTCCATTTTACCTATAAATAGAGCTCATTTCTTCATAATCCAGATCCCTGAAATCTTGTATGCATTTAACCTATAGTGAAATTTAGAGAGCATTTAGCATAATTTAATATTGTTATTTTGGTTAAAAATTAACATTAGCTAATTAGATAATATCTCATTTTAGCTTGTTCACATTTGCATTCTCATAATCATCCATTTTACAATCTTGAACCTGCATAAGACATCTAGAATAGTGCAAAAAGCTGCTGAGAGCTACACTCATTTGGGAACTTGGAGAGGAGAGGAACAAGGGAGGAGCCACTATGAATGTTTTGGTCAACATTCGAAGGAGTTTAGTTTACCTCTTTTGTCTTTGCATGCTTTTCATTTCTTATTTAGTATCTCTCTTGATATGCTTGCTTAAGATAGTATTTGATTTGTGATTACTAACACTAATGTTTGAACTTGTTTCATGTTGTTGTGTTTACATAACTCTCCTAACATCCTTTTTTGCAGAGCATCAAAAATCATTCAAAATTGAGGCCTTTTTAGGAAGACCATGCAATCTCAAAAAAGGAATCCAATAGTCATGTGGTTTTAACTAGAAGATCATACACCAACTCCCATTACTATATATGACTTGATTGGGGACCTCAAAAAGGTGTTTGTGATAATATCTTTCATAAAGCTTTTGACAGACTACCCATTTCATCATGTAGTACTCTTGGGAAAAATTTAGCTAAAATATTTAAATCACATACGTCCACTTGCAAATGAGAAAATTAATCAAGTGGATCTTGAATTTTGTACCTGGATTTTAGAGTTACATGTCTAGGATTTTTATTTGATCTCATTTAGATGTCAATAGAGGTTGACCTATCAAGGAGAGTAGATCCTAACTTGTACCTACATGCATAGACAATTGTACCAAATAGACCCTCGTTGATGATGGGGCCATTGTAAACTCCCCCTCTCTCTTTTATAATGAATGGAATATGGTCCTATGATCATCATAACTTATGATGACACTATGCAAGGTTAAAATAACTTTAGGGAAACAAATATCACAAAAATCATACTTCTCATATCCTTAGGATGTAAAATAGTCACATTGATAATGTTTTATGTAATAGGATTTAATACATAGGATTGACATGTTACTTAAAAGACCTTGAATACATAAGACGAAGAAAATTACTTCCACTCAATTTCAAGAAATTTGGTTTGCTTTCAAATTAAAAAAATATGTTGCTAAGGGAGACCTGAAATCATTTAAAGTGGTTAAAATAGATGCAAGTCAAAAGAAAACTAGAATATGAATAGATCATATGCTTATCACTAATAAGGTTATTATATCTAAACCCACTCTCTAGACCATACAAATCAACAAATCAATGGGCTTCTAAAAACCCACAATCATGATATATGAGATAGGGGATAGTTCGATTCAACTCTCAACTATCGCCACTATTCTAATTAGGAAAAGCTCTAAAGATAAGAATCCTATTGAATTCCCTTTTATCGTCAATGCAACATTGCCATGTGTTTCTTTTAACCCAATAATAATCCCATTTGAGAAAGCTACTAGAACATTTATAATACTTAGTTTTTCAATAAAATCAATGAAAAAGCATTCCAAGTGCATATCATAGAGCTTACCACCAAAGAGGAAAATGAAGAGCATTAGCCTATTTTAGAACCAAATCATCATGGAAAATCATTTTGAAATTGAGGACCTTCTATTTTGATTGATCAAGTTTTATATAACAAGATATAGAGATAGTGTGATCTTGACTTTTCTTGAAGTGTGATCATTGCGAGCCACACCCTAGCAGCGAAATCGCCTAAGTGCTCAAGTTGCTCAAAGTTGTCAATATTTGGCATCATGTTTCTCGGTGCCTGTTAATCATAAGAATGAGTTGTCTGATCCTACGGGGTCATGTTATGACACTCTAAAAAATTCTCTCTCAGTTTTGGTAGACTCGGATCCAATTGCTCGTGGTGATGCTTTCTCGGTTGCGACAAAAAGCGTTAGATGAGTTCAATGAAAAGTTGCACAATACCCCATCTTTCAATCCACTTGTCACGACACCGAACCATTAGCTCATACACGTCAGGGTGGCCAAGTTTACCCTAGGAATACCTTCATTTTTCTCTCCAACTCGCTCGATCGTTGGGGGCCACACCCTAGCAGTGAAATCGCCTAAGTGCTCAAGTTGCTCAAAGTTATCAATATTGAGCATCACGTTTATCGATGCCGGTTAATCATAAGAATGAGCCATCTGATCCTAAGGGGTCATGTTATGGCACTCTAAAAAAGCCTCTCTTGGTTTTGGTAGACTCGGATCCAGTCGCTCGTGGCGATTCTTTCTCGGTTGCGACAAAAAGCATCAGATGAGTTCAGTGAAAAGTTGCACAATGCCCCATCTTTCAATCCACTCGTTGTGACACCAAACCGTCAGCTCGTCCATGTTAGGGTGGCTGAGTTTACACTAGGAATTCCTTCTTTTTTTCTCTCCAACTCGCCCAATCATTGCGGGCCACACCCTAGCAGCGAAATCACCCAAGTGCTCAAGTTGCTCACAGTTTTCAATATTCGGCATCGCGTTTCTAAGTGCCCGTTAATCATAAGAACAAGCCGTCTGATCCTAGGGGTCCTTTTATGGCACTTGAAAATATCCTCTCTCAGTTTTGGTAGACTCAGATCCAGTTGCTCGTGGCAATGCTTTCTCGGTTGTGACAAAAAGCGTCAGATGAGTTCAATGAAAAGTTGCACAATGCCCCATCTTTCAATCCACTCATCGTGGCATAAAACTGTCAGCTCATACGCATTGGGGTGGTTGGGTTTATGCTAGGAATTCCTTCTTTTTTCTCTCCAACTCGCTCGATCATTGCGGGCCACACCCTAGCAGTGAAATCGCCTAAGTGCTCAAGTTGCTCAAAGTTGTCAATATTCGGCATCGTGTTTCTCGACGTCTGTTAATCATAAGAATGAGCCATCTGATCCTATAGGGTCATGTTATGGCACTCTAAAAAATCCTCTCTCGATTTTGGTAGACTCGAATCCGGTTGCTCGTGGCGATGCTTTCTCGGTTGCGACAAAAAGCGTCAGATGAGTTCAATGAAAAGTTGCACAATGCCCCATCTTTCAATCCGCTCATCGCGGCACCGAACCATCAATTTGTATGCATCAAGGTGGCTGAGTTTACACTAGGAATGCCTTCATTTTTCTCTCCAACTCACTCGATTATTGCGGGCCACACCCTAGCAGCGAAATCGCCTAAGTGCTCAAGTTGCTCAAAGCTGTCAATATTCGGCATCGCGTTTCTTGGCACCCATAAAAATCACAGGAATGAGTCATCTAATCCTACGGGGTCATGTTATGGCACTCTAAAAAAGCCTCTCTCAGTTTTGGTAGACTCAGATCTAGTTGCTCGTGGCGACACTTTGTCAATTGTGACAAAAAGTGTCAAATGAGTTCAATGAAAAGTTGCACAATGCCCCATCTTTCAATCCGCTTATCATGACATTGAACCGTCATCTCGTACACATTGAGGTGGCTAGGTTTATGCTAGGAATGCCTTTGTTTTTCTCTCCAACTTGCTCGATCGTTGCGGGCCACACCCTAGCAGCAAAATCGCCTAAGTGCTCAAGTTGCTCACAGTTGTCAATATTTGGCATTGTGTTTCTCAATGCCTATTAATCATAAGAATGATTTGTCTGATCCTACGGGGTCATGTCATGGCACCCTAAAAAAGCCTCTCTCAGTTTCAGTAGACTCGGATCCAGTTGCTCGTGGCGATGCTTTCTCAGTTGCGACAAAAAGTGTCAAATGAATTCAATGAAAAGTTGCACAATGCCCCATCTTTCAATCTACTCGTCACGGCACTGAACTGTCAGCTTGTATGCATTGGGGTGGTCGGGTTTATGCTAGGAATGCCTTCTTTTTGCTCTCGAACTCGCCCAACCATTGCGGGCCACACCTTAGCAATGAAATTGCTTAAGTGCATGCATTAGATGAATAGAAGTTTATGGGCTATGCAATTTTTCTAGAATGGGCATTGGTACAATGGTGTCTTACATTGTCTAATTTTGGTTCTTTCCATGTTTCCTTTATATAGTTTTATTTCAACTATAACTATTGAATTTGTGTTGATCTCCATTAGCTTGTGTCTTGGATTACAAACACATATTTAGGTTCAAAGCTTAAGTAATAATAAACTTTGTGCAATTATTCATTTAATCATTTGTACTGTAATTATGGATAACCATGATAAATTATTTGCATTAACCAAAAAGCTACAAATCCATGCAACATTGTATACCATTAAAACTATCAAATATATCCAATACAGACAAATAGCCTTGCCAAAAGCCATATGGACATAGAATTTCACGTATTCATAAAATAAAACATATGTTCAAAATTGCTATAAAGGCATACAACATGATATCCAATAAAGTCAAATAGAGGCTTGCCAAAAGCCATATGGACATAGAATGTCACATATTCATAATACAAAACATATGTTCAAAATTTCCATATAGGCATACAACATGGTATCTGTAGTCACATAAATCTATCCAGCTTAATTAAATGAATATTTGATATTTATTTAATTAAAAAATCCACTAGCCATCAGTTAATTAAATTAATATTTAATTAATTCATCTTCAAACATTCTTCTATTAATTAAATAAATTATTCAATTTATTTTAATTAATTCATTAAACCAAAATCACAAATCAATTAAATGAATAAATCTTATTTATTCAATTTAAATCCCCCTTTCATCTTTTAAATAAATAATTAAAAACATTTATTTAAATCATTTTCCTACAAATGCAACTTGCAACCTATTTATTGAAATAAATGAATTTTATTTTAATAAAAATCCTATTTTCTCTCAACCACCAAACCCACTTGCAATCTTAACCCCCTTCTAGATTCTTCTAACCCCTTCCTAATTAGCTTAATTCATCCCCTAATTATTGTCACATTCCTAAGCAACTTGAAGTCACTTCTCAAAGACTCCAAAGTCTTTGAAAAGCAATTAATGCTTTGTGTGTTCAACAATTTAACCTCCAAAGTCTTCCAAACCACTAATGGCTCTTACATGACCATTTATGGTTAAATCCACTTGCACCCATGGTTAGGGACTTTGACCCCTAACTCAACCCTCATGTAACTCATGTGTCTTCTCAAGCATTTATTGCTTTGACCATGGTTATCCCTTTAACCTTTGCACAAGAGTTTATCTATTGGATAAAAGCACTATCCTTTGGATAATAAATTTATTCACTTAACCTAACCTTGAAATCAACTCCCAAGTTAACCCTCAGGTCATGTCAAGCATTTAATGCTTCTTCCCTCTCCTCTCAACCTATCTCATATTTACATTTGTCATCCTAGGATTGGGTTGAAAGCCTTGACATGGATTGAATATCATTCAATCTTGACCCTTGTTGAGATTACTCAATCTCAACCATCCATTGCTCCATTTTTCCTATATATAGAGCCCATTTCTTCATAATCTAGATCCTAAAAACTTGTATGCATTTAATCTATAGTGAATTTTAGAGAGCATTTAGCATTTGCATTTACATTTGCTCTTTTGGACTAAAATCAACACTAGATTAGATCATAATCCCATTTCTAGCTTGTTCATACTTGCATAGCATTTAGATTAATTATTTGTCAATCTTGAACCTCCATTAGGCATCCATAGTGCAAAAAGCTGTTGAGAGCTACACTAATTTGGAACTTGGAGAGGAGAGGAAAAAGGAAGGAGAAGCTACCAACATGGTAGAGAGCATATGAAGATGTTTGGTTACATTTTGTAGATTTATTATGCTTTTTATCTATTTCATAGTGTCTTTCTTGATATGCTTGTTTAGGAAAGTGTTTTGCTTATGATTTCTAACATTAACAAATTTGTTTTCTTGTTGTTTTGTTATCATGACTAACCTTCCCATTTTGCAGAGCATCATTTGGTGAACCCGACATGAATCCCACAATAATTTTTTTTTAGATAACTAACTTTTTGACTGTTTAGCTTGACACACAGCTCGCACTTTGGCGCTTTTGTTCGCATTTTAGCGCTATTGAAATTTGATCATTTGGCGCTATTTTTTTCACAATAGCGTTATTGTCTCAAATTTAGCGCTATTATCCATATTATAGCACTATTGTTCATTAGTTAGCACGTTTCTTTCGTCATTAGCACTTTTGTATTGCTGCATCAATATTCTGTTTTAGTGCTTTTGTTTTTAATTTAGCGCATTTGTGTTAAGTAGCGCTTCTGTTTTCACATAGAGTAGCACTATTGTAATAGAACGTTGTAAAAAAAGGCCTTATAACTGATAAATTTATTTTTTTAAGCTTGTGGAAGCCCACCAAATAAGTAGATTTTACTAATTGTTTTTCTCTGTTGTGCAGGTTTAAACTAGGCTAAAGAGTAGATTTATTTGTTTTACTAACTTTCCTTTCAAAGTTGGTCTTAAAATGAATTCACTTTTTACTTTTGTTTAAAACTAAACTTCACATTTCATTTTGGGTTCTAAAATTAACTCACACTTTTTCAGCTTGGGTTTAAAAACGAACTTCATTTGTCCAAATTAAAAAGAACAACAAATTCAAAATCCTACAAATTTGCTTTCATTGCAAGTTAGGATACACTCTATTTTGGTTCTTAAAACAAGACAAGACAAATTTCATTTTATTGCATCAAACTTAAGGAAAACTCACAATCAACATTTCAATTTTTGGGGAAATAAAAAGAACAATCAACTTGTCTCATTTTGCAAAAACGATTTACTTCATGCATACATGTTTCAATTTCAGTTGACCAGGATTTCAAATTCGTAGCTTACTCAAACATATTGCCTTTGATGTTAAAAAGAACATCATGGTTGTTGGAGCAACATCTCCAAATAGATAGATCATCATTGCAATGACAAGTTAAAAAGAACAAGTGTATTTTGTGTTTGGCACACTTGTGCAAAAAAGTTTGTCAAGTGGTCCTACTTCTAACACACACTATCCTCTCCCTTGGCTTTCGTGGTCCTAGGTGCAAGAGAAAAGTATTAGTAACACTCAAGTTTTATCTTTTTAAGAGAGGCTTGCCAAGAGATCGATCACTCTTGGGAACGACCTCACGCGGTAAATCCTTCGAGCCGCTATAGAAATCAGGTGTGAGCAAAAACTGTAGCCTTGGGTATAGTTGTTCCTACAGTGTAACTTGCCGAAAGGACAAATGGGCCCCACCACAAGTTACAAGGCTCTTAAGTGAGTCACTATAGAATGAACTTATGTCCAAAAACATCAAACATTATTAAACACCTTTAAATAGTAGCCCACCCATTCTATTGATTGAGGATATTTGTGAGAAGTTCAGTGCAAGAGGATAGAAGGTTTTGCTCCCAAGATACTCACCATAAATATTTCCTTGAGTAGAAACATAGCTTTTTGAAAGGTTACTTGTAACCCGATAAAAGTGGCGACTTTCCCATTATAGGGATCATCTATTTGTTATGCTTGTGCAAGACTTAGTATATCACATCCTTACTTGCCACGATGGGATTCATAAGGTATGTAGTACCAAAGTTGATGAAATATCAAGATGTGGGCTGAAATTATCACAACTGGCCATTTGACCTTAGGGATAAAGAGTGTTTGAAGTATTTTCATTTTTGTGTTAGACCAGTGCAAATTGAGCCGACTTTAGGCTTTGGAAAACACCTAAAATACATTTAAAAGAAAGGGTCATAAAAGTTCAAGGATTGGGTTAATCTAGACCCACACTTACTTGTGCCTTTTGAGAAACATTCTTGTGTTTGTGTGCTTGCTTTGTTCTCTTGTCAAAGAAAATTCAAAAATCAATTCCAATAACAAGTATTCATCCAACACCAGCATTTTCAAAAATACCAACAAAAAGATCAAAAACAAGTGCAAACAAAAAAAGTATCAAACTATATGACGATTCTTCACATCTTGAGAAAGAAGAATCTTCATCAACATGTCAACTTGAAGAGAAGACCATTGAGCTCAAAGGCTTTCATAAAAGGAGGAAACTCTTCTATCTTAATAGACAAATCTTTGTCTCTCATAGAACCTTCTTGCATCATATGCGTCTATACCTTCAAGGGAAAACAGACGAGTTTGATCAGGAGTCATTAAACTATCGGGCTTTTACTCAATACCGAGCTTTGAGTTGTCACAAGAACAAGGGAGGTAAGATCAATCCTGCCTTCTTTTCAGATATTTGTATCACGTATAACTCAACTAGGGAAGAACCACCAACCCCTAAACAAGAAGAGGAAGAGTTTATTCCTTTTGTAACACAAATTTTCTATTGAAGTTAAACCTTTCATCCATTATCCCATTCACACATCATCCATCCATTTCAACTCTCAAAAAATCAAGAGGTTTTTATCCTAAGTTCTCTTTAGAAATTGCTTGAATCAAACACAAAACATCACTTTTTAGAGTGTCTCTACATCTAGGATAAACCTCCTCCTAAGAGACATTTTCTACACAGGTTAAAACTAGTCTATGAGTGCATCCTCTCATTACTAGGTAGTTGAGTCTATAACACATCTTAGATCTCTCTAAACCTTATCCCATCAAACTTTGTCAATTCAACACAATAAGCAATTCAAGAAAGAACTTTGGTAACATCTACCTTTAAGTGCTAGAGATTCATATGCACAATACCCCACCAAACATCAATCTCTCATTTCATCAACAACTCATCATCATTTTCACCCAACTTGAGCAAAAACTTGTAAACAAAATGGCTCGCACCAGATCTAGAACTAGACAAATGGAAATTGAGGAAGAAGAGGAGGAAAACATCAATGAATTCCAAGAAGCTCTTGGAGGAAATGCAAATGACGAAAATCCAAGTACTCCTACTCCTGCGGCAATAGAAAGGGCACAACACAACCCTCTCTTTAATCGACTGTTTGATGAAATACTCAGGAGCAATGCAGATGCTCACTTTTTAAGACTTGCTCAAGAGGGAGCCAAACTACCCTCTGACTTTGATGTTGCACAAGTCAGGCAAGCATCAGAATGACAAAGTCATAATGAGGATGAAAGAGGTCGAGATCACATCAGGTACAACCTTCATCAAGGTAATCCCCCACCTCCTCCTCCTCCAAATGAAATAGACATGTTGCGGCAACAAGTTGCGAATCTCGCCCAACAACTTCATAGTACTGTGAAAACTAATCATTTTTCACTTAACGACATTTGTCCCTATTCCTTTGATAGGAATATTCATATGCCACCTTTTCCACGAGGGTTTGAAACACCCAAGTTCGAAAAGTACCAAGGAAAAGGCGATCCTCGCAATCACGTCAGAGAATTCCATTCAGCTTACCTCGAAGTGGCATACGAGGATACATACCTAGTGCGACTTTTTCCCCAAAGCTTGGGAGGAACAACTACATCATGGTTTTTCTGATTATCAGGTGGCATGAGGACCTTTGAGGAACTACTCTAGAAGTTCTTGGCACATTACTCACACAAAATTGAATGTGATACCACAATGGCTGATCTATATAACACTAAACAAAATCTAGGAGAATTATTTCCAGTCTTTCTGCAATGATGACATCAAATGTCTAGCATACGTTCCCTTCAATTAATCGAACAAGAATTAGTGGAAATATTTATTTCCAACTTAAATGACGAAATGGAATTTCACCTAGATGTAAAAGACATAGATTCTTTCAATGACATGATCACCAAAGGTTTAAAGTGTGAGTGGGCTCTCATCAAAAAAGGGCTGATCAAAATCTACAATGAGCTAAAGGATGGCCCTCGCCCGCACTTCAATAGTGAGAAGCCTAAATCCTGGAACAAAAACAAAAACCTCATCAACGACGGGGTTGTGGACGCAAGAACTATCAAAAGTGCACAGCCTATAGTCCGATTTGTAGGATAGAACCCCACACCCAAGAATAACATAGTTGCTCTTCCAAAATAAGGATGCAACATACCTCAAGAGGAACCCAGACAACATCAACAAAATTTTAAACTAAAATGAACATACACTCCCTTAGGGGAACCCATCGAAATGGTGTTACATCAATTGGTTTCTCAAAATATGGTAACCTTACCCAAAACATCAAATTATGAGCCTTAGGTCAAACCTTCATGGTGGAGGGATACTGAACATTGTGATTTCCATCAAGGAAAATGACATAAGACAAGCAATTGTCACAGATTGAAAGATCTTATTCAAGATCTAATTGACTGAGGTGATATCAAAATCGAAGGACACGACCCAAAGACAACAAACAATGATCATCTCATGTTTAAAAATCAACTTCCATCACCAGATCAAAGGGGTCCTTCCACTTCAAGGAGAAACACAGATACCACTGATTATACACGAGCCGCATATAGTTACACTGTGAATCACTTGTATGATGCTAGCGAGAAAATTGCAACTATTACTATAAAAAATCCTAGTCCCAACTGTAATGTTTTTACACGTCGCAACAAGATTACCATAAAAGCAGCTCCACAAGGCACCACATCTATCCCAAAGTAGTATAACCTTGTGGACCAATTAGATAAAACGCTTGCCTTGATATCTATCTTAGAGCTATTACGCCTATCTCCATCTCATAGAACAATCTTGGATCAAGCTCTCCAAGAGGCGTCAGTCCCTACAAACTTAAATACAGATCAGTTTCAAGCCATGGTTGGAAATCTAAGGTCATCACCTTGTCTCACTTTCTCTGAAACTGATAACACATCCTTCCAGCAACCTCATAATGCCTCACTCCACATTGAAGGGTTTATCAACCAGCATAGGATCAAGCGAGTCTTGATCGACAATGGAGCAGGTCTGAATATTTGTACACTACAATTGGTCGCAACATTGGGATATGCAATTGAATTAGTGGATCCTTGCAAGAAGATAACAATCAAAGCCTATGATGATGTAGAGTGTTCATCCAAAGGAGCAGTGGTGCTATCGATTCGAGTGGGCCCCATAGTAAAGCATATCATATGTCAAGTTCTAGACCTTCCTCTGCCATACAATTTATTGTTAGGAAGACCTTGGATACACACCATGCAAGCTGTTCCATCCACCTACCATCAGTGTATCAAGTTCCTTCACAATGGTGTAGAAATTACAATCCTAGGAGATGCAAATCCCTTTGCATATTGTCACAATATAAGTAATCAACCAAAGATTACCATTCCCAACAATAGAGAAGCTTTCCCCTCCACCTAATATGTAAGTCCAGCCTCTCTTTCTAGTTCAAGCACCATTATACCCAAGCAAGAAAAGCTCAAGATGAAAATGACAGAGGAAGGCCTTGGGGAATACAATCTAAGCCAACTCTTTTGTGTTGGACAAATGCCTACTTCTCCAAGAACTCATGGTAAACCTTAACCGTTACTTCAAGCACCACTGGTCAAACCAGAATGTACTTTGACATCATTCATCCTTGGAAAGAGTCAAGAGGAAGAGACCAGAAATGAGGACTTAGCAGAATGGATCTATAAAGATCCTATCACCACGAACATCCCACAAGCTAAGCTTCCTACTGATCAATATGGAAAAGGCCTTCTCATTATGCAAAGAATGGGATATGATGGTCAAAGTGCTTTGGGACCTTGTAAGAAAGGGTGACATGAGCCGCTACAGCCAGAATTGAAGCCCAAAGATAACACAGGCTTAGGCTTTCAAAAGGAGATCCTTCCTAAACTTAGATTCAAAGGGAAAGCCAGCAAACCACTATATCAACCTATTACAAAGAGGTCTCCTTTGATTATATCACTAGCACCACGCACCACACCAATAGCCCCACTGAGGCTAAAAATCCTAGCAAAACCATCCACAGCACCGGTCATCCCACCAATCAAACTAGTAACCCCATCAGTAGCAGCAATGACATCAATAGCACCATTACCAGCAGCAAATGTATCAGAACCCCTAGTAGTATCAACAACATCGGCAATTCTAGTAGAAGCAGCGAAATCAACAACGTTGATACTCCCAGTATCAGACTCATTGATCCCCATAATTCTTCCTGCAGCACCAATCATTCTGTCTATCCAAGTACATCAGTCGATCACACCTGTAGTTTTTAACTCAAAGGATATCCCAGTATGGTATAGCAACCAGATCTTGGAAAGTGACTTAGAGACTGACTAACATGAGTGGGAATTTGATTTAGTATATCTAAATACTTTAGATGAGGAAGACATGTCACCCTATCCACCTCACAAGGATATCCCTGTTTATGGAGAAGCGCAGATTAAAACCTCTTGGGTTCCTAAACTGGAAACATCTTCCACAGACCCTACGTCACATCCTACGCCCGATTCTGACAAGGAGAGTACCATCGATGACCTTCACCACAATATCTTAACCCTCACTGACACATCTAACGAACTTAACCTAATCAATGAGGTAATGCCCATTATCCATCCTGAACTCATCGAATGGAACCAACCTAATCCCCCGTGCCTTGACCACTTCCAAAATGTTGAGGTGATCATTGACTTCTTAGAATTATGGGATAATATACCAAGCAGGGATCACAAAGCTAGATTCGCCATAGAACTTAATAGTGCAACATACTTTGGGGCGGATGCCAAACTTTTCAGCTACAAAAATATAACAATAAAACATGGATCTTCTAGTGAAAACCACACAGTGGCACTGTTTGATCCCACAAAAGTAAAAAGAAAGAGCGTATCCAAAGGTGAAAACCTCTCTGAGGTGCCTGAGGATGAAAGTTTTGACATTCTCCCCTCTAGTACACAACAGGAAAGATCAACAATTCTCATCGACGAAACAAAAGAATACAACATGGGGACTCCTGAAACTCCTCACCACATACATCTAGCATCTCTTTTAACTCCAGAGGAACAACCTAAGTTTGTCACATTCTTTCAAAAGTGTCACATCAACTTTACATGGTCATATGCAGACATGCCTTGTCTTGATCCTGATTTAGTCATGCATCACCTCACAATAGCAGAAGGAGCTAAGCCTGTCAAGAAGAAGCTTCGCAAGATGCATCCCTAGATTGCGGTATTAGTTAAAGAAGAACTTAAGAAACTCCTAGATGTTAGTTTCATTAGACCAATTGATTATGTAGATTGGATCTCCAACATTGTGCCTGTTGGCAAACCCAATGGGGGCATCTATATCTGTACTGAATTCAAAGATTTGAACAAGGCATGTCCTAAAGATGACTTCCCCCTACCAAACATCGATATAATAGTGGACCTAACAGCAGGACATGCCATGCTTTCACACATGGATGGTTTTTTCGGGTACAACCAAATAAAGATCGCACCAGAGGATCAACATAAGATAGCCTTCACATGTCCATCGGCAACATACTACTGGAATGTAATGCCTTTCGGTCTAAAGAATGCAGGAGTGACGTACCAACAAGCAATGACCACTAGCTTCCATGATATGATGCATACTATAATGGAAGATTATGTTGATGACTTACTGGCAAAATCAATCACAAGAGAAAGTCAACTTGACATATTAGAGAAAATCTTTGATATACTGGAACAATATCATGTGCGACTCAACCCGAAGAAAAGTGTCTTTGGAGTAACCTCAGGGAAGCTTCTAGGATACAATGTCTCAAGCAAAGGCATTGAGGTCGACCCAACAAAGGTCAAAGCAATCATGGACATGCCACCTCCTGAGAACATCAGTTAGCTAAGGACATTACAAGGGCGGCTACAATCCATCCGTAGATTCATTGCACAACTGGCAGATAAGTGTCACCCCTTTACACACCTGCTACACAAGAACATCCACTTTCAATGGGATGCTAGATGCCAGCAAGCATTCCAGATGCTTAAAGATTATCTCATGAATACACCATTGTTGATCCCACCAGATCCAAATAAGCCTCTATTGCTTTATATCTTAGCAACAAATACGACATTAGGAGTACTACTGGCTCAACACAATGAAGAAGGCAAAGAGTGTGTTGTTTACTACATCTCTCGCACACTGGTCAGCTATGAACTCAATTACACACCTATTGAGTGAGCTTTCCTAGCAATCATTTTGGTAGCAACAAAAATAAGGCACTATCTATTGACACATAAGGTTCAACTCATTGCAAAGATAGATCCACTCAAGTACTTACTCAACAAAGCAACATTGACAGGCCACTTGGCCAAATGGGTGATGATTCTATGTGAATTTGACATTGAGTATGTGGATCATAAGGCTATCAAGGGCCAAGTTATTGCAAATCAATTTCCCGATGCACCACTCATAGGTGATCATCCTCTCATTTCCAATTTTCTAGATGAAGAGCTATTCATGATCACAAAAGCACAACCAAGGAAACTATATTTTGATAGTTCATACACTAGGCATAACTTAGGGGCAGGCATTCTATTTATCACACCTCAAGGTGATAGCATCCCGAAGTCTTACAGGCTCACATTTCCATGCACAAACAACATAGCAGAATATGAGGCCTTGACCACAGGACTCAGATTAGCCATACAATGAAAATTGAAAGAGTTACAAATATATGGTGACTCCCAACTGGTCATTCGACAAGTCACAGACGAATATCAGACCAAGGATGACAAAATCATGTTGTACAAGCAAATGGTGGATAGTTTAAAGGCTTCATTTACAAATATCACCTTTGAGCAGATAACCAGAGATCAGAATCGAGCTGCTGATGCTATGGCTACCATTACATCTCTCCTAGATCTTCCACAGGATTCAACATGCTACGAGTTCTTGGTAGAACAGCTTTGTATTCCCGCTTATGATATCCCTGAATCCGAGATGATATGTCACGTTGTTAGTTTCGAATCCCCATGGTATGGTGAGTTCTACACCTACCTCCATGATCACACACTTCCTCCTAATAAATCGAATAACCAACATAAAACCTTTATTCGCCAAACCGCTCGATATACCATTATTGTTGAAACCCTATACCGACGCAGTCTTGATGGTACTCTCCTTCGATGTTTGGAACAAGATGATATAACAAAGGCCTTGGAAGAGGTACATGAAGGAATTTGTGGAACTCATGCAAGTGGTCCTTCAATAGCCAGGAAACTCATGCACACTGGATACTATTGGCCATCCATGGAAAAAGACTCCTACTATTTTGTCAGAAAATGCAAGAAATGCCAAGTTCATGGAGACCTAATACATGCACCAGCACAGGAATTGCAACCAATCACAACACCATGGCTTTTTTGTCAATGGGGACTTGACCTTGTGGGTAAAATCCATCCATCTTCATCAAACGACCATAAATTCATTATTACAGCCACCAAATACTTCACAAAGTGGATTGAAGCTATTCCACTTACCCAAGTCACTGGCAAGCAAATTGCCTCACTCATCCTTAATTACATCATCTGCTGGTATGGTGTACCCCTGTCCATCATCACAAATAACGGTCTTCCTTTCAAGAATCAAGATGTCTGTGAACTCTGTGAGAAGTTTCACATCCAACACCGCTTTTCCACTCCCTATTACCCACAAGGCAATGGTCAGGCTAAAGCATCAAACAAGAACATATTGAGAATCCTCACGAAGAGAGTCAATGATTTCGGTCGTGATTGGCATGTTCAATTGAATCCAACACTATGGGTGTATTGAACTAGCATTCAAACCCCTACACGTGCAACCCCTTACTCACTAGTCTATGGTGCAGAAGCTATCTTACCTATTGAGGTCGAGATACCATCACTACGGGTTTCCTTGCATAATATCATAGATGGTGAAGCATATAGAGTATCCAATCTCCAGGATTTAGAGCTACTTGATGAAAAATGACAAGCTGCATACAATCACCTCAAAGCCTATCAGCAGCGCATGAGTAGAAGCTATAATTATCAAGTTAGACCTTGCACATTTGAGGTAGGTGATCTTGTTCTTCGAGAGAATCCTCATAATCAACCCAACCGAGAACAACAGGGAAAATTTGAATCAAACTGGCTGGGTCCATATGTTATCACTGTTGTATTTGGGTCTAGGGCATATCAGTTGGCTACTTCAGAAAGAGAACCGCTAGCAGATCCAATCAACAACATGCACCTCAAATGGTTGTATACCTAAAAGGCTATACAGAGCATCAGGCTCCCATACGTACCAGAAAAATACCAAAAACTTTCAGAAAAATGTCATGAAGAAAATACAAGAAAATCAAAAAAGTAACGAAAAATCATGCATCCAAACGGTGAACAACCACTCTGGTGGCACCTTGGATAAGTGCGATGGTGAAAACCTGGCAAACAGGCTTTACTTGTAAAGGCTATGGCTCCATTGTCTTTCAGACTTTTTGCGATCACATTCATTGCATACACACATCCATCTGTCCAAACCATGGTTTGTTATTGATCTGCAATCAAAGATAGTACTTCATCCATCTTGCATCCCGCTTTTTCATAAGTCGTGCCTACACTAGGGGCAATACCCTTAAATCGGTTTGATGGGAGTGGAATATACATTATTTGTGATTCATTGAGTTCTTCATTCAAAATTGTACCACAAAATACCAAAAACATTGGAAAATCTAAAAACATCATAAAACATGGAAAATCAAACAAAAACATGGCAACACCTTGTACATACGTTTTTCAAAGCAAATACCAAACAAACATTTTGAGCTACTCAAATGATGATCATTTATCAAATCAACCAACCAACCAACATCAACACACAAACTGTCTTAACAAGGATACATCCTTCCTTACCAAAACAAAGACATGATACCATTTTCTTTGACAAGAAAATTTTGTTTAAGCTATCAAATACTTGGTTGATTTGTAGGTTATTCATTCGTTTATATAAATCAGGTTCCCGCGCTACTCCGGGATATCCACAAGTGATTAGAGTGGTTGTGATGGTTCCTAAGCATTGTTTGTATGTCTTCTACGAATTATTCTGATGAAATTTTGGGGCATGTACTAATGGTGTCTACATGGTAAGTTCACTAAGCTACATGATCTTATGCAAAATATAGTCATGGCTCACTACGGCTTACTGACTACAGTGTATACCTTGACCATATGAGCATGAGTCATTATCGAGGGTCCATATTCTTTATTCTTTATATATGTTGTTTGCTTGAAGGTACAATGCTCCATCTTTGGTTCCTACTACCTCATCCAAGCTCGATAATGGTTTATCTCTTACTACGGTATGAACTTGTCTCGGGATATGATCAGCAAAAGATCAAGGAGGATGTTCCAAGTCATACATGAAAGGAGATAATCCTTGTCTATTCTGCAAGAAATACTCAGGTCAACTTGATATAATGGATCAAGTTGCTTGTATTAACTTGCTATATCAAAATCCATATAAGGAATACTTAGGTGATCTTGAATCATTATGTCAAGTTGCTTGTATTTTCTTACAACATTTTAAAGCTCAATGATGAAAATAAAGCATTATGGATCGTTTTTCCATCCCATCTGTTTATATTGCATTTCATTGCATGTCACTCATCCATTTAATCATTCATTATTCATATGTATGGTTTTGTATGCAAGTATGAACAAGATTAATATGAAGAGTTATATGAAAATTGAGTTGGTCTTGGATACAATCATAACAGAGTACTCTGATACATCATCAGTGCATCATGCAAGGTCTAAACAACCTTGCATTCATATATCATAATCACATCATCATTTCATTACATTTAAGTTGCATTTGCATAAATCCTAGCTCATTATCATGTACTTGCATATAGGTTTATTAAAATCTTAAATCTTCATTAGCATGCATTTAATATCATGTAGCTACATTTAAATACATATAGTTTATTCTCATTAGTATCATTATATCATTTCATCATTGCACATGACATTTAGATTCATTTATATGATCAAATTTTCCTTATTTACATTTACTACCATGATTAAATGTTATAGATGCATTCATTTAGTACCATTTAAGATTCATTAAAAATGCATTCATTATCCTTTTAATTGCATTAAGGTGCAGTTATTCATTACCCATGAGTTGCATTATCATTTCACTTCATCATATTTTTCGCCATTTAGATCATAACATAAAACCATTTGTATTAAACATTGGTTTATACATTATACATATGCATTCATTTAGAAATCATCATATAAACATTTGTACTTTACATTTGTTTATCCATATCACATTCATCTAAAAACCATCGAGATGAATTTACATAAATAAATCATTTATTTCAACACATTACATCAACATCATTGCATATCATTATCTCATCATCGATTCACCATAAAGTACAAGATACTGTCTATATCATCATATGCATACATCATCATCATGGCATTATATTACATAAAGCATTACATCCACAAATCATGCACATCACCCTGCACCCATATGTTAGTATCGCAATCATAAAACATGCATATAGACATCATGTAGGAATAAATCATCATAAAAACAAGCATATAGAAATCATCTCATCAATGCATACATATAAGTATCCATCTAAGCATAAATCATAAGATCATCCTCCTGCATAAAAATCCATACATATCAACATCCATATCATCACAAAAATATGGGATCTCCTCATATATATCATATCATATCGCCAAAAACATACATGTATCAGAGTACAATGAAGTCCAAAATATCGGCTACCAAGAGCCATCCAAGATACAGTCCAAAATGACAATGTAAAAGCATACAAAAATGCCCTCTCAGATACCACTCTGACTGGATGTTGCACCACCATCACCACCTACTCCCCCACTCGTCCCCGCATCACCAAATCTATCTCTCCGTGGAGGACCCATCACACCCCCACTGCTCTACATCTTTTGAGACCGCTCTGATCTCTCCCGACGCATCTGTGAATAGCTCAGTGCCCACCAACTAGATGGCACCTCCTACTCATACAAACCCTGCCAGTAATCAACCTCTACACATGCTCTCCGCAACTCTCTCGCTAGAGAATCAGTCAATGGCCCATGTCCTTGTACTCCCTCCAAGGCCCGCACTCTCTCCTGTAACTGGATCACCCTGTCAATGGCCTGATCTCTCTCCCATAGCACTACGGTCAACTCTGACTCTGATGCAAGCAGATGTACATCTCTAGCAGCCACCTCTGCCTCCAAATCCTCTACGTGAGTCTATAAAAATACTATCATCTGATCACACAGATCTCCACCACCTATCGCTCCCTCCCCCATATCCATAGGTGCCTCTCCAGTGGCTCCCTCTCCAGTGGCTCCCTCCCCTGTCTCCATGGGTACCGGTCCCTCACCTACATCCCTGCCACCTAATCTCATGCCTCCCTGCATCAACGGTCCCTGAGATAACCGCAATGGCTTCCCACCTCTCCCCCTCCGCTGTAAGAGTCCACCACCTCCACCTCCATCTCCGAATCCACCACCTCCTCCAAAACCCCCACCCCCACCTCCTCCTCCTACATCACCACCTCCTCCATCCCCACCACCACCACCTCCTCTCCTTCGTCCACCTATGCGACCTCCTCTCCTCCTCCGTCTATGTCCCCTATCCTCCTCAAAATTTGGAATCGGCTTTTTTGGATCTGATATCCAAGGAATCGGATGTGCCGCAATATACTACGTGTACTCGTTTGTGACCCCTGCATCTACCACCCCTAGCTTCATCTACCATGGTCTTGCCTGTAACATGCAGGACTCTACTAGAGCCTGATCATACGGTTACACCGGGCCCCACAAGTACCTCTCTTGAACCACCCATGCATACTCTCCCGATCCACTAGGCAATCCCTGCCACCGCCCAAACTGTCTCAGAACTCTACCCGAAAGTTGTCTTTCCACATTGTAGGATGTCCTACCAATGAGGTATCAACTCATAAAAACTTATGGCAATGCCTACGCATCATCCTCCCATGGCTCACACTCAATGTATGACCTCCAGATCATTGTATCCAAATCATCCAGTGCCTATCACCACCACTCTAACTTCCCTAGGTGGGGCTGACTCATCATACCTCCATACATCTATACATATGGTTGGTCCACTACCCGGAATCTCAGACTAACTGGTCGGGTAACAGGTAAGTGCTCCCACACCCAAACATGTAGAAAAGTGATCCCCACTCCTCGGTATGCTACCTCATGTAGATCTTGATATAAGTACGATAACATGCACAGTCCCCATGCAAACCAGGTCCCCTCTGTAATCATCTGCTCGATCACCTGACCCCAACCAACGGCCAATCCATGCGATCATCGATCTGGACATAGCAGTCCCCCCCACAATCCCTGATAGCACTGATGGTAATGGCTCATATAAGTCTGCTATGTCCTCCTAGGCTATTGATCCATCATCAATGAAGACATCCTCCTCAAAGAATCTTTGCACTGTTGTTGTCCCCCAAGCTCGGTCATAGGTCACAAGCTCTCCTCAAATAGGAATGTGCAGGATGCGCCATACATCCTCCAGGATCACTTTCATCTATCCCTGCGCCAAGTGAAATGAGCATGTCTCACTATGTCATCGCTCTGCCAATGCTGTGATCAACCCGTGATTTGTTTGAATCACAGGCATATACATAACATCAGGTAGGCCTATCGTTGCAATGCAATCCACCTCAGCCTCTGTCAATCGATCGTGCAACACCTGTGTGGTGGGATGCCTCTCGCGCATCTGTAAGATGCGAAGATCCTCCTACACACGTGCATCAACCATCATCATCAGTTGCTTTGTTTCAAACTTTCTTAAGTTTAAACCTAGACTATCAACAGATACTTTGATCACGTATCTTTGAGTCTCAATAGGTAAGCAATCATGGCACACCTAGACTCCAATATGCATTTATCCTAATGACCTAAGTCTCATCAGGGTAGCTATAGTTCAAAACAACTCTCACCTCACATCTCCAGCAATCCATCATCGGCATCAGGAGATTCTTGTTCAAACACACTAGGGCATCTATTTTTCTCACAAAAGCGCTAAAGGGATGACAAAAGCACTAAAACCGCTACCCAATAGCGCTACAACAACAATAGCGCTACATCAACTATACAATATCGCTACTTAACAATAAAAGCGTTCAATCAACCATGTAATAGCGCTAAAACCAAAAAGTGCTAAAACAACTATGCAATAGCACTAGATTTGACAAAAGCACTAAAACCACTATGCAATAGCGCTATAGCGGCACAATAGCGCTAATTTAGTTGACAACAGTGCTATTGTCTTGACTCAACTTGGACCTAGCCAAAAACATATCAAAAATGCATAAAAATAAAAAATTCAAATTCACATACCACTGGTCCGTAGTCGTCTGGCCACTGGAATCGACAGACTCGCTCTAATCGTTGCTTTGCTATGGGAACCAACATCTTGACTGCTCCTTCCTCTTCCAAAAAGTCAAAACCAGAGCTCAAATTTCACTATGGACGTGAATGGAAATGACCCTGTTTTCACCCCTTCTTCCCCATATATACCCTTCGTCGTCACCCTAATTCTTACCCTGTTCACCATCGTGGTCCCCGTGAACTTTCTGAGCGTCCCATTTCTTCATTTTATCTCCGATTTCTTCTATTTTTTCACCAGTATTACTAAATTCCTTTCTTCTATCACCTTGCCAATTTTCATTCTTTTTTGAGAGATCGCCCGATTTTTTGAAAATTTTTGACCCATCTCTCGAGGGGGCATACCACCCATTAAATTAACATTTTATGGGGCATATTTCTTCACACCTATTTTTCTTTCTTTGAAACGACGCAATAAACCGCACCGTCTCAAAGAGGGGCAAATGTAGTCACTTAAATCTGTCCAGCTTAATTAAATGAATATTTGCTATTTATTTAATTAAAAAATCCACTAGCCATCAGTTAATTAAATTAATAGTTAATTAATTCATCTTCAAACATTCTTCTATTAATTAAATAAATTATTCAATTTATTTTAATTAATTCATTAAACCAAAATCACAAATCAATTAAATGAATAAATCCTATTTATTCAATTTAAATCCCCCTTTCCTCTTTTAAATAAATAATTAAAAACATTTATTTAAATTATTTACACCCCCAACTTGCATTTTCCTACAATCGCAACTTGCAACCTATTTATTTAAATAAATGAATTTTATTTCAATAAAAATCCTATTTTCTCTCAACCACCAAACCCACTTGCAATCTTAACCCCCTTCTAGATTCTTCTAACCCCTTCCTAATTAGCTTAATTCATCCCCTAATTATTGTCACATTCCTAAACAACTTGAAGTCACTTCTCAAAGACTCCAAAGTCTTTGAAAAGCAATCAATGCTTTGTGTGTTCAACAATTTAACCTCCAAAGTCTTCCAAACCACTAATGGCTCTTACATGACCATTTATGGTTAAATCCACTTGCACCCATGGTTAGGGACTTTGACCCCTAACTCAACCCTCATGTAACCCATGTGTCTTCTCAAGCATTTATTGCTTTGACCATGGTTATTCCTTTAACCTTTGCACAAGAGTTTATCCATTGGATAAAAATATTATCCTTTCGATAATAAATTTATTTACTCAACCTAACCTTGACCTTAACTCCCAAGGTAACCCTCAGGTCATGTCAAGCATTTAATGCTTCTTCCCTCTCCTCTCAACCTATCTCATATTGACACTTGTCATCATGGGATTGGGTTGAAAGCCTTCACATGGATTGAATATCATTTAATCCTGACCCTTGTTGAGATTACTCCATCTCAATCATCGATTGCTCCATTTTTCCTATAAATAGAGCCCATTTCTTCATAATCCAGATCCTGAAAACTTGTATGCATTTAATCTATAGTGAATTTTAGAGAGCATTTACATTTGCTCTTTTGGACTAAAATCAACAGTAGATTATATCATAATCTCATTTCTAGCTTGTTCATACTTGCATAGCATTTAGATTAATTATTTGTCAATCTTGAACCTCCATAAGGCATCCATAGTGCAAAAAGCTGCTAAGAGCTACACTAATTTGGAACTTGGAGAGGAGAGGAACAAGGAAGGAGAAGCTACCAACATGGTAGAGAGCATATGAAGATGTTTGGTTACATTTTGTAGATTTATTATGCTTTTTATCTATTTTGTAGTGTCTTGATATGCTTAATTAGGAAAGTGTTTTGCTTATGATTTCTAGCATTAACAAATTGGTTTTCTTCTTGTTTTGTTATCATGACTAACCTTCCCATTTTGCAGAGCATTAGTATCCAATAAAGTCAAATAGGAGCTTGCCAAAAGCCATATGGACATAGAATGTCACATATTCGTAATACAAAACATATGTTCAAAATTGCCATATAGGCATGCAACATAGGACCCTATTCTATTCATTTCCCTCTAGGGGAAGGAAACAGATCATGAGATATCTTTGTCTGTCAAGGGGATGGAGATGTATATGATGCAAGTGTCTTTCAAGTACGTCCACTCGACCTCCTCTCCAGACTTTTTTGTAACTCCACCTGATACAATGAAAAGAATGATGTTAGCATATACAAAAATTGAATTTTAGAATGACATATAATAGAATAGTCACTTACTGCATACAAATAATCATGATGTTCATCCACAATAGGTGCACATTCATGATCTAGAGTGACAAGCCCCTCTTGTAAGCATCAATATATAAATTAAACTAAATACAAGTGTCGTTAAAATTTTCAATAACATATTATTAAGATAACAAATGTAATGCTAAATTTACAAATATGTCTCATACTTATGTTAAAGAAGTTGAACTTGCTACTACTACAGCAACACCGCGCTCTATTGACGCGTGGACAATAGGAGGAGTCTCTGATGTCAACATCTGAAAATTAAACAAAGTATATTGATTAATCTCTGAAACTATCTATATTATTTAATAACAACATTAAAGATAAATTGTTTACCTGGGTGAAAGATTGTCGATGAAATACACTACGAGGTGTTGATGTTGAAGCTCTAGCATCAAACTATTTGACATCCAAAATGAGTAATTAGAAAATAATTCACATAAGGTTCAACTATCTACATATAATAATTATATTTATTCACTCGTTGTATACCCATGGAGTCGACGAAGTCGTGAAAAAGGGTGCTGCAGGAATGTTGCTAGTATTGTGAACACTTTGACCCTGATTTTTTATCATAATAATTTACTAATTTAAATATATTCTCAAATTTCCGTATAAGATTTAATAAAAAGAATGAAATGAAATTGTAATGAAATTCGCATGGGTATCAGTACCAAATGTTTCGTTCAACAAGGATTCTGTCATGACAATGTTCTCTATAGCAAACTCCGCTCGTGCATGTGCATTCTCAGAACTATTAGGATCATAAGTGCAAAGAGAACCACAAGATTGGTGAAAATGAGTTGGAACTCAATGCCTAGAAGAATCACCATCATCACTCGCATCACCCTCTCCTACAAGCCTAGCATACTGTATAAGGGTCTGAGAGAGTGAACTAATGGAGTCTAGAGTTTCGACCTCAATACTCTCCTTCACAATGGAAGGAATAATAACATGCTCCACCATAGGTCTGGCCAAGGGTCTTGGTGGGAGATTTGGGTCATGTTGTGCACCCTCTCTATCATGTGAGGAACACCCACCTCTACCTTGGAAATCTAGAAAATCAAAATAGTTTGGGATCTGATTAAGGACAAACTCACAGTTCAGTCTTCTCAAAAAGTATTGGGGTACCTCATGATTATTGCATGGGGGCTGATCAAATACCATCCACCACCTATCCCAAAAATTGTTCTTAATCCCTTCATGATGACACCAATGAATAGGGAATCTCCTACATCTAGGGTGTAAAGGTTGATTCGTTCGGGGGTCCATAAAAAGAGCACACAAGTCAAATTTATTAATTTTCTTTTTCTTCACTGCTGCATATGATAATTTGTCAGCATAAAATTGCTTTTGTTTTTCCTTCTTACTTGACCAAGAATTTATTTGCCCACTCACAGATTGTATGTGAGATACAATAGATTACAAAGAACTAGCAAGGTTTGTCCTATGGGAGTTTGTTCCAGTGGGATCTTTTAGCCTTGTGATTAAACTTTCAAGCTCTTTTTGGCTATTTTCTATTTGACATAATAGGTTTTCTTGTGTACCTATGGGATGTCTAGGGATTTTAGGAGGTTGATGTGCCTCTTCTTCAATATGGTCTTCATGAGGAGGTTATTGAGTGTTTTAAACATTTTCTTGTCTAATCTCATTTCCTGATAATGAAAATAAATTTAAATTAGTAAACCTAGTTTGATCTTCAAATTAATAAAAAAATGACAACAAGAAAACAAAAATACATACCTCTTCGAGCTCTTCGATGGCGTGGCAGCATTTTGATGAGAGATGGACAACTTAGTGTCCAATATCAAGCTTCTACAAAGGGCAAGTGCAAGAAAATGGCACCCCAAATCGCCAAAACGTGGGTTTGGGAATGCAAAATGCATCCAAAATGCAAACATGGGTTTTTTTAAAGTTTGAAATGCTCATAAGGCACGTGCCTTATGAGCATTTTTCATTTTTTTTTAAGTGTGGCACCTTTTTGGTACCACAACTTCGTGCATATACCCATAAGCAAATTGGGTATTAATCAGTTCAGTCCCATCAGGAAGTTTGACACCTCCTACTTTAGGGGATATGGTGTAATCTCTTAAGATATAATAAAGGGCATCAGAAGCTATAACAAAAAGAGCAGGGGCAAGAGGGAAACCCTGTCTAATAGACCTACCGAGCTTAATAGTCTACGAGAGACAACCATTAATCTCTATCTGAGAAGACGCATCTTTAAGGAGAATATTCACCCATTTGCATAATTCCACAGGGAATCCAAAGGCTTCTAGCATCATTAAGATAAACTCCCATTCAACCCTGTCATAGGCCTTCTCAAAATCTAAAAGAAACATGGCCACATTCTGCATTGATACATTTGCCCAGTCCATCACCTCCCAGCTGGTGATTAGGTTTTCCAGTATATATCTTCCTTTTATGAGCCCTGTCTGAGTGGGACATATGAATTTGGGTAGCACATTCTCTAGTCTGAGCACAAGAGCTTTCGCCCGAATTTTATAGGACACTTTGAGGAGAGTAATGGGTCTCCAATTTTTGATAAGTGACTTATCCCCTTCTTTGGGTAATAACTTTATAGTCCCTTTATTGATAAGTTCTCCTAACAATCCCCTCTCATAAGCCTCTAAATATAGTTCATGGAGGTCCTAGAAAATCCACTCCTCATTAGCTTTATAAAATTCGACAGGTAGTCCATCTGGACCCAGAGCTTTGTCATTGCTCAGGTTCCTAATAGCAGTTTTTAGCTCACCCATAGAGATAGTTTCTCCCAATGTTTGTGCGTCCTCCCCTGTAATCTTACTGGGAATAATAGCTCTGCACTTTTCTCTGACTTCCTGAGATTTAAGGGAGTCTTATGAGGAGAAGAGTTCTTTGTAAAACTTTCAAAAAGCCTCTTTAATGTCTTCGAATTCCACTACCTCTTTATTATCTATCCATAACCTATCAATATTTTCTCTAAATTGCTTTTGCTTAAGCATGTTGAAGAAAAATTTAGAACTTTTGTCACCGAATTGCAGCTACTGACTTCGGGCCCTAATCATTGCACCTCTAATCTTAACTTGCTGGTTCTTCCTCAGAGCATCCCTCGCCTAAGCCACTTTGTTTGAAAATTCTACTTTTCTTGGACAATTTTGGATATCTATCTCACATTGGTACAATTCATCAGTAAGTGTTTTCTCCATTGACCTATAATCTTTAGCTTTCTTCTTCCCAATAATTTGGAGTAATGTCCACCAACTCATAACATTTTGGTTCCAACTAGCTACATGAGAATTCATTTCCTTGTTTCCTTTGTTGAGAAACCTTATAATTTTTAGGGCAACCAACACATCTAGATCCTTGAGGAGATGGGTATTAAGGATGAATTTATCTCCTACCTTCCCTTGCTTAGCTGGACAGTCTCTGAGACTGATTAGGGAAATCACAAGGTGATGGTCTGAGAGTGAAACTGGCTATACTATTACAATGTTACCCTGATTATTTGGTGCAAAGGAGAAATGTTCCCTATCAACATAAAACTTGTCCAATCTAAAATATATTCTATGATTTACTCTCTGGTAATTGCACAACATGAACCAAATTCCTTTTACATCCTTCTTGTTGCCAAGTAAGGGGTCAAATAGTTTCCTACAATTTTTCATTATTTTCCAATGTAATTTCTCGGCTCCTTTCCATTCCATAGGAACACCACCACATTTATCCTCGTGACTTTCAATCATGTTGAAATATCTCCCAATAATTCATGGTATATCAGGGAGGGGGGAAATCCAGTCCCATAGTTTGGTCCTTTCCCTATAGTCATTGGCAGCATAAATTGAACATACTCTGATGATAGTTTTATTAATGTCTAGTGAAGCCCACACTGCTCTGTTACACGGTGAGCACCCTTGGTTAATAATGTGTTCTTTTCATTTGGAGTTGATGAGGAGCCCAACTCCCCCTCTACCCTTATCATGGCCTAAACAGATCTTAATAGAGTCTTTCCAGATGAAATCTAAATTGACCTCCAAGGTAAATTTAACTACTTTTAGTTCTTGTAGCATGACAAAATCCATGTCTCTATGCTGATTAACAAACTTCCTAACTATCTGCTTCCTGTCTAGAGACTCCATACCTCTAATATTCCATGAGATTCACTTCATCATAGATATATGTGATTTCTTTACTCTTTAGTAGCCTTGAAGTTGTTAAAACATCTGGGGAGATCTTTCTTTTCTTCAATTTTCCTTCTATTAGTTGAGCCCTTGTTCTTTGAACCCAGTGGTCTACCTCTTCTTCTTGTGGGTATAACCTCAGGGTTCTTTAAATCCATCATCCACTCCCCATCTTCAACAGTGCATTCATCATTTTGAGAATCATCCTCAAAATCAAGATCCTTATTGGGACCAGGCTGATTGGAGGCCTCGCCACTCTCAGAACAAGGTACAAGTGCCTTCAAGCTATTACAACATTCTATGGTTTCATCCTCAATGGCTAATGGCTTACTACACCTAGCATCACAACTATTACAGTTAGAAACAATGACCTCAATCACACAATTATCCTCAATCTCAACAAACTTCTTGGGAGGAAGGGAGACTACCGTTTCAGGAGTGGATTTTGTAAGAGAGGGGTTTTCTTTTGCATTATCAGTGGTAAATGTTAAGGAAAGCTCATAGGTCACATCCATATCTGCAGAGTTCTTATGAGTAGCCTTTGCATGCACTGTCCCACTAGGGCTCCCTCTCTTACCTAACTCACTATTGATATCGTCTTTCTCTTTGAACTCTTGATCTATGGTTTGATCATTGGTAGAGGTTGCTTTCAAGATTGAGAATCTCATTTCAGAGGGGATCTCCTGCACATCATCATCCATAGGAGAAGCCACATAAGATTTATCCTTTCTATTTTTAAAATTATTAGGGTTATTCGCTCTAATTTTCTCTAGCACCAATTGCTAGGCGTTTTTCGCTCTCCTTTTCCTAGGGTTTTTCTCCACCATTTGAAAATCATCCTGATGATCTTCACCCATCTGCTTAAGGGCTTTCAATATTACAGAATGGGGGGTGGGGATATTATTGGGGATACCGGTATTATCAATTTTTCCAGTCTCAAAGGTTCTATTACTCTCTCCATTTAAATCTCTATTGATTTTTTTACTAAGGGAGTTAAGATTGTCCATGAGAGCAACATGATTTATGTGGATTAGAGGAGGGTCACTATCATCATTTCGGGCCTTCTCCACTCCTTTATGTCGATTAACAATTGGGCAATTTTTTCAAATATGTCATTTTCTGCAGAGGAAGCACACGTTAATCCCTCCGAGGCTTTTGATAGGTCAAGTCACAATTTCATTTCCTAAGTTAATGTTTACTGAATTAGGAAGGTCACAGCCAGGGTTGATCGATACCAGAACCCTAGCATCTAAGTGAGGAATAAGAGAGGTTGAGTTATCCATCCGAATAGTCTTGCCAATCGGTTCAAGCATTTGTGGTATAAATCTCCATAGCAGCGGAGGAACATTTTTAACCATAAGCCACCTAGGGCACGAGAGTGCTAAAATTTCTTCATTGACTACTTCAGGAGACCACCCTAGGGCTCAGAAATTACATTTACCCACCATCCAATATTGTTTGCTAATGACTTCTAATTGAGCCTTGTGATCTTTGAAAAAAACTATGAATAAACCTTTTTGTATTAATCTACAGAATGATACATGAAAACCTAATGTAATATTCCAAACATTTCGAAACTAGTCATCAAGGAATTTCTTGGCTAGACATTTATCTACATCAACAACAGCAATAAAAATAGCAGTATCCTTTAACCTATTTTTTCTAGAGCAATTTCATTACACATTAATTCGTTCAGAGAAATGGAGATGGAGCCCAAGATATAGTTAGGGTCCTTACCTTCTCCACAAGGACTGCCATTAGCAAGAGAAACAAACCTCGTACCCTCTGCAACAACAAATGAAGGTTGATTGATGGCATCTCTGAAGGTTTTCTTCTTCCCATCTTTGACTCCTGATCTGTCATTTAAATTGGAGACGCCTCCAGAGAAGCCCTCCATAAAAGCACATTAACCCCCACACGCAGATAGGAGAGCAGGCGATGACGGGAAGGACAAGCGAGAGCAAAGCACACACAAAAAAAAAGAAAGGAAAGAACACAAAAAGTAACTTACCTACGTGAAGGACGCCACTTGCACTCCCCCGCATTGATGGCAATGACCCCTGCAACCTCGTGTCAAACCCTATGGGCGTGACGCAGATGCAGACGTAATTGCAGAGCGTTTCTCTGTTTTCTAATTTCTTCTTTTCCTATTAAATAAAAAAAAAATCATTTACAATATTATAAGCGATAAAAAATAAAAATAAACTATTTAAAATAAACATTTCAATTTTTAAAATACAAAGAAATCCAAAAAAAGACTTAAAAATCTATCATCCCTAAAAATTTGCTCCTATAACACCAATTTTTTTAAACCA
Organism: Cryptomeria japonica; assembly: GCF_030272615.1. Classification (NCBI taxonomy): domain Eukaryota; kingdom Viridiplantae; phylum Streptophyta; class Pinopsida; order Cupressales; family Cupressaceae; genus Cryptomeria; species Cryptomeria japonica. The sequence continues at coordinate 341,517,445 of NC_081411.1, forward strand.
ATCATAGTGTAGATAAATAAATTTTACAATATCTTAAATTTAAAAATATAAATCTTAACTTTAAAAAAACCAATTTTTTTTTTTAGAAAAAATAATAATTACTTTTGATTGGTGCAAACTAATTGAATAATGCAACTTCAATGACTGCAATAGTATTGTGTACAGCAAGTACTAATAATAAAACTAATCTCAAATATAATTACTAATTTATATAATAATATTATATTTATATATATATATATATATATATATATATATATATATATATATATATATATATATATATATATATATATATATATATATATATATATATATATATATATATATATATATATATATATATATATATTAATTATAATTAGTTTTAATAAAATAACTATTAATAATTATAAAAGTGAAGATAGACATTTTTAAAATAACTTAATAAAAAATATTCAAATTTATGACTAAAAGTTATTAGATTATTTTGTATATATTAAAATGATTAAAAAATTTATTATTTAAAAAAACTATTAAAAAATAGAATGATTTCAAAAAATATATAAAATATAATTATAAAGAATACATATAATAATTAGGTTTATTTTTTAATAGAAATATTTGTATTTAATTTTTTATTTAATTTCATTTAAACTAAATGAAATCCTTACAAACGGTTTTATTATCTATATTTTGAGATAAAAAATAATTATTAAAATTTATATTTTTATTTAGAAAAAATAGTTTTGCAATATTATAAACGATAAAAAATGAAAAAAAAAATTTAAATAGAAAGAAATCCAAAGAAAACCTTAAAAATCTATCATCCCTATAAATTTGCTCCTATAACACCAAATTTTTTAAACCAATCATAGTGTAGATAAATAATTTTTACAAAATCTTAAATTTAAAAATATAAATCTTAACTTTACATAAACCATGTTTTTTTTTCAAGAAAAAATAATAATCACTTTTGATTGGTGCAAACTAATTGAATAAAGCAGCTTCACTAATGCAATAGTATTGCCTACTAATAATAATATAAAGATATGAAAATATAATAATAATAATAATTAGTCTTAATAGATTTTATTCTTTAGTGAAGAGTTTAATAGAAATATAAAAAATATTAAAATATAGTAATATATTAATAATAATATAATATTGATTACATTAATAAAGTACGTCAAAAGATACCATATTTGTTTAATATTCCACTTTAAAAATAATTATATTATTATATTATGATATTGTAATCAATATTATATTATTATTAATATATTACTATATTTTAATCTTTTTATTTTAACTATTAGTATAATGGAGATAACAAGAATTGATTAATAGTTAAACTCAAAGTGAGTGGTAGTTGAGAGCGGAAAATAAATAAAATATATATATTTTTTTTCATACATTTATTTATTCATATATTATTTATATCAAAAATAGTAATTCTAAATTTAAGTTAAGTTTACTTTATTCCTATTTTATTAATAGAGATGAAAGAAAAATTTAAACTAAGGAAACATGAGTCTGTAAAGTAATTCAAACTTTTAGATTTAGAATTTTTCTAAATTAAAAACTTAAAAAAACTGTTGCATCATATGGTAGATTGGAAAAATGGAAGAAAGGAAGGATGCTAATTATAGGGTAGATTGAACCAATGTAGGAGATGACTTTTAACATGTTTTGGGTGTTGTTCTAAAAAATGAGCAGACTAAGTTCACCTGCAATCTATCTATGAAATAGCCAACTTCATACAATGAAGAGCTTTAGGACTTGGACAACATAACAAGGATTTGAATCCTTCTACTCTTCAGGCTCTGCAAAACCTAGGTGGGTGTACCTTTGATGCATTGACTTAGACCCATTACACACATATGATAGCATCAATAATAGCAGATAGATCTCATAAGGCTTAAACAACTAGGAGGTTAATGCAGATGGGCTAGATCTACATTGACATCTCAACTAAGTTGAAGCATGAGATAGGTGGAACAAACTAAAACTACAAACATAAAAGTAAATGGATATTTGATTTTAAAAATCTCTGAGAATCCCCAGAATCTGCAACACCAGTGCCTTATCCAAGTGCATAGAGTCATACATCAAACTACAAATGAAAAACCTCTATTGCAAATCCATCTTCATCATTCAATATTCCTACATTAATGCCTTGCATAAATGCATTACTCAGCTCATTCACAAAATCATGAAAATATATTCCATTATTTATGATTGATTACAAAATTTAATTTCTTCCTTGAAGAATACCCACAAACAATCACAACAATCGCCTTGAGATGACAAATTTCTAGCCTCCTTGAGGATTTAATTTGTAACAAATAAATATATATCTAGAGACAATTCTGTGTGAATTTATGCATGCCTTACATACATAAGAACCTGCAACAAAAACACCCACAACAAGAAGTTATACTCCATTACTTGAAAAAAGACATTATATTACAAACTTGGAAAAACTCGAAATTGGAAACCAAGATTAAGAGCCTTGCTCACAAAAATCTGGAACCCTTACAAATGAGAAAACCTCAGAATAATAAGGCAGAGTTGAGAATTTTTGGATTTCATCTCTGACCAAGACAACTACCCAATCTTTCAGCATTAACTGCCCACACACTTGGCCTGCACAAAATCCTCTTTTTTTGACTAAAAAATAAATTATGAGATTCCGAGGTAACTACCCCAAAAATATTTGTCATGGGTTACACTTGACTGTAGAAATGGATTCCTCGGATCGAAAGCTTTCCAACAATATACGATACGTCTATATTTGGACAAAAAATAACCCGCCAGTGAATTAATCTCTCAGGCATGCAGGTCAATTATTTAAATCTCTGCCTTTTCACTATAGTCTGAAACTATATTTTAAACTTTGAATTTCCCGCACAAATCTGTACCACATGTTACCTTTGGATTGGCTCATGAGTCCCTCTGGACTCTACCTGTCCTACCACCTGAGCATGGTTGGACCCATCACTTCCTTGTCTCTTCCTTGTTGCTGATCCACGATGGATATTCATCATGCATCTCTGCATAGCAGATCAGCAACCACCGTCCGATCAATTCCAACTTGCTCATTCTTTATTTCTCCTTTGAATTTCTCTCTTGCTGGGTCCCACCAGTTGGTCGCCAAGTCACACCGATTAGCCATCGAGCTACTTTTCATTGCGACATAGCGACCACCATCAAACCATCCTTCCGACCATCAGATCTTCCTTGACTTTCCCACCTGTTAATTCACCTGGACTACTCTCTCTTCTAGCGGGCCCGCCACGTGTCACTTCCTCATTCATTCTGAGCCCACCTAGACAACCACCTCGCCAGTCACTATGTCATGGGGGATAACTAGCGAGCATCTTCATCTTGTGGTATATCAATGACTGTTGATCTACTTTCAACTTGATCGATCCTTAACACCTAAGCCACTCACCTTTTCACATGTTCTTTATTGCCAAGTCACGGTGAGTATTCGGCGAGAATCTTTCCATTGCAGTATAGCGACTGCCGTTAGATCTCTTTGCCCGGTCGTCGGATCTACTCAACTTGCTTGGCCTTTACCTCTTTGTCCATTCGTGCCACGTCACCTTACGGCCCACTCACAGATCCACATGTCTACTTTGGTTTCTTCGATATCATTCATTTGGCCAAACTTCCTCCCTCGATGAGTTGTTCACGTGTCTCATCGATCTTGCAGTTTCATCAATACCTTTATTTTATCAGCGGGACTAGTTCTGATTTCTTTGATGTACCTTATGTCGATGCAATTGATTCTTTTGGTGAATCCTATTAGAGATTCCATCACGGCCAAGGTTTGTTCGATAAGTTATTTTGATGACGTGCCACCTGACTACCATCTCATCATCACTGGACCCACCACCGGAACTTGGTCTAATACACTCTGCCCCACCACGTGGCAACCCCTGATTGGCTCCGGGGTCCTTGTCCTGACACCTTAGCACGACCTCACTAACCGTCGAAATGAAGCTCTTCATAGCCGTCTGCCTTAACTGGTTGCATTAACTCTCGGCCATAGTTCACTGCTAGTGGTTTGTCGCCATGTCGCAAGGAATAACCATCGCGCACCTTCATGTCGCGGTATAGCGACAACCGTTGATCTTCCTCGGATCACCGTCCGATCTGCCCGACCTGCTCGCCCTTTAGCCTCTTCTTCGCCAGCCTGTCACAAAATTTGGATGCCTTGAGATGCGCACGGGGGGCCCACTGGATCACTGAGTGGCCTTGTCAAAAGCCCTTAAGCTTTTGACACTATAGTTATATGCAACATTGTATTTAAATACAAAAAACTCCCCTTGCACTGCCAATGTGGGATAAATGCCTCTTCATGCTTGGCGACTGAAATTGCTTGGAAGTTTCAAAAACCTTACTCTGTCTGCAACCACGCGACCCCATCTAGCTCACGGTAGGGAAGATTTTGGTTCTACACTTACCAATTGCCTTTGCTTGGATTTTCTTCTGTTGATTGGATTTGCTGAGAGCTTCATGGCCCGCATGACAGGTAGATGAGGGAAGGGTACTGGCTTCATTTTTCATGCCCTCAAACCAGTCGATTCAGGTAGATTCATTAGGAGGTCATTTGAAAGTGCAGAGCATAATTTTAAAATGGGACTCCAAAATATCAAAATTTTATAGGTCCCAACATTGGGGATAGAAACAAATGCATGTAGGAGAGGATTTTTAGAATGTTTTGGGATAAAAAGAAAAGCATAGAAAGTTTAGTGGAGGCACTTGCCATGCATAATCAGTTATAAAAGCTTGCGTTACATGCTAACATAAGACTTAAATGATTTCTTTAAGAGGCTATTTTATGACAAGGGGTGAAAGTCAAGTCAAAAAAATTTATCACCATGCACACCAAGAATTGGAGAGGAAAAATATAAATAGTGCGTGCATGAGAACCACACCCACGCTATTTATGGAAGGAGAGGCAAATATAAAAGAAGCCCAATTATGAGAAAATTCATGAGAAGGCTTGCATTACAATGTTTATGCTTGGGTCTCGCGGATGGCGTGAGAAGAGAGGAAGCTTCCAGCTACCAATCATGGAGAAAATAAAGAAGACAATAGCTCAGGTTGCAGGGGTTACTGTAAATCTTTCCTCAAGCAATACTGCAACTAGCTTCAAACAATTTGGTGACTCATCAAACATTGAGTTAAGTAATTTCTTAAATATGTGTTTGAATGACTTTGTTGTATAGTTTATTTATGAAATAAATTATTGTGGATAGTTAGAAATATGCATCATTCTATGGTGAATACAGTTTTCACAGATGGCTTAAATCACACCTATTAAACTTTGATTTCTAGAACACTCAAAGTAGACTGACATCATCTACAATGTCATCAAAATGCCCATAAACAAAAATTGAATTTTGAAACAATTTGACATGCAAATGACCGGTAAATGCATGAAATATGTCATCTTTGGTTTTTGTGGAGGTGTTATTTTATTACTCCAAATAAAATAGAACCCTCGCCACATGTCTCCAACTATATGAAACCGTTACATTCAAATGATAGTGGAAGAGTGTCATACTTAAGCAACTCTATTATTATTCATATTTTTGAAACTCTTATATACTACTAATACTCTTACAATCGTCATATTTCCTTCTATTATAATATATCTCTCGACATAATTTACCTATATTTTTAAAATATAGATATACTAGTATATTACATAATGTGCGAGATTTAAAGCTGACCCATTTACCAGACCCATAATGACGATGTCATTCTCCTTGGCATTATACTTGGTGTGGTTAGTAAGGTACTATTTTGGGGCACTAGAATCCTTACCTCTAGGTAGTGCGTCACTTTGTGCTTTCTTTGCCTCATATTATTCTCTTCCTAACAGTACTTAGAGAACTGTGGACTTAGATTATTCTGCACTCCCTGTCCAAATAAACTATAATCTTTAATGTCATGGAATTCGATATGTACCTGTCAACCATCATTGAATAAAATTTTGTGACTTTTTCTCATCATATCGATTGTTCTTTTCCTGTGATAAATACTTTTCATGTCATAAAATATAATTAGGAATTATGTCATATATTCTTGTACTGGACTACTCTCATTTCACATTCTAGTCTTACAATGCAAAACCTAGTATATTAGCATGATTTGTATAGATATATAATGTGCGATGTGTATATAGTGACCTCTTTCTTCATCTTTATTTGATCTAACAAATTAGACTTCTTATCAAGTCTCTCTTTCCTCCTTAAGAAGTAGTGAACAGTCCATGAATTAGCAATAGATAAAATCTTTTCTTTTAATCTGATTTCTATTTAATCTTTAACAATATCAATGCCATCTCCTAAATCCAACTTATGGAACTTTATGTCGTTCTTTGCACATAGTAAGCATAGCTGTGGTTTTGGAATTCGCTAATATTGCTTATATCTGCAATTCAAAAATTACTGGAACATAGTGATGTTGGGTTTCATGTTTGTCGTAATATTTTCCTTCAAAGAGGTTGAAAGCTTTTCTTTGTATCAAAAACCAACCTTTGGGTTGTTTCAAGGAAATTTTTTGGCAATAGTTTGCATGTCTTCCTTAATAGGAAAATAGAACATAATCTAGTGCCTAAATTTGATAGCCATGCTTAATGTTTTTGATCAAGATAAATGGGTTTTACATGGACCCAAAACCAAAAGTTCTACAACAACCGGCTATTAGCCAAACATACATGAACTAACATCAAAATAGGGGAGCACCCCTGAACAATCACAAAAACAAAAGAGACGCAGACAAACAAGACAAAACAAAAGAAAGACTCTCAATTAAGAGAGAGCACCAAATCCTTGTTCTTCTGGATGGAAATCTTATTGATTTCCTCCAGCTCCTCCATAATGAATCTGGAGGTACCCTTGTTGCTGCTCCTACTTCTAGTTTTGGAATTAGGACCAATGGTTTTGTTGTCTCTAGCAGCCATATCTTCCCCTCCAAGATATTTTTCTGGTTCACTATGGTAGGATATGTAATTAGCAACCATGGCATTGATCTTTTCAAGCCCCTCTATACTATTGTCCATGGCTTCTTTACTTATGTCAACCAGGTTCTTGAGATTTTTCTTAATCTCCACCATAGACTGCTCCACTTTTTCAATTCTTTATTCGTGATTGCATTTCATCACCTCGATGTCCTGGGAGAGCTTTTGGGTCATAATCATGAGTTTCTCATATTTGTTGGGCTCAGGGGAAGTAGTGAGGATATCAATAATCTATTTAACCCCCACTTTGAGGGTATCAATTTCGCGCTCCACCCACTTCCAGTAGCTCTCCTGGCTTCTAGTAGCTTCCATAACCAGGTTCATCAGGTTACCAGTCCTTTGTATCCCACTACTCTCTTCTTTGGCCATGGTCCCCTGTTTTTCTTTCAGGACGTTGATAGGGATGTCCAATTTAATTCCCTGTACCGAATTCTTCGGACCATAGTCCTTAGCCGCCAGCTTCTTCTTTTTAGAGAGGGACTTGGCCTTAGAGATCAGTTTTCTAGTAGTTTTGTATTTGTTGGCTGCCCATCTAGGAGGATTCTTACTACTAAATGTCCCAGGGGTGACCATCATCTCCCCTTCATCCGCAGGTTTATATTCAGGGTCATCAAGAGGAATCCCACTATCTTCCAGATCCATTTCTAAGTCAGAGACATCCTGGATATTAGTCTTTTGGCCAGTCTCACTTAGAGGGGGCACAAATTCAAGGGATTTAGCATACTCCATGATGAGCACAATAAGTCCCTCATGGAGAACAGGGTTGTTTGGATTCTCCAAATGTTTTTCTAGGCTATTTTCTAGAGAGGAGGCCAGATAAAAAGGAACAGAAATGATTTTACCATGCCTGAAATGATTTAAAATGGTAAAATGATAGGAAAAGATGTTGGCATATCTACCATCGAGTGTAATATGCCTCATGATGAACTTGGCCATGTCAAGCCAAGGAGCCATAAGATCTTTCTTGTTGTAGCCGCCATCAGCCATCTTGGTAACTCTATAGTGCTCCTTGTGTTTGTCAAAGATAGTAGTCAAGTCCTCCTCCCCAGTTTTCTTGTCCCTATAAAATCTTCTACCAATCATCACTAGACCAGTGACCATCGCTACTAGGGTTTCATCAATCTGATACTCAGTGCCATAAGCCTTGAGGCTTCCTTTTTTCCACCCATTGACAAAGGCCTCCATGAGTAGAGGAGAAGGGCCATGAAGTCAATCCAAGAAGGGGATGATTCCCCCATCAACAACTTCCTATCACACATCCTTGTTTTTCTTCCATTTCTCTCAAGGAGATGGCTCTTTCCTATTCTTGTACCCACCCATTATGCTCCTAGTCGCCAAATAGCAGAAAATGGGTCACACCAGAGAAGGCACCGACCACTTGTAGGAAATGGGCCACACTAGAAAAGTCCCCAAACAATAGAAAAAAATGGGCCACACAATAAGACAGAAAATCCAGTCACCAGGGAAGTTTCTAGATCTTCGGTTAGGGAAAACCAAAAAGAGCAGTTTCCCCATCAACTCAATCAAATCATGATGAAAGACCATTGATTAATGCAGTAATCATCACGGGCCAACTCACACAACTTTTTGGGGAAATCATCCCTACTACTCCACCATGTAGTCATCACATATCCCACCGCCAGATTGGCAAGTAGATCTGCTACCTTCCCGGTATACATGCGAGATTTTGAAATCTGCCAGCTCATTTATTATATCTCGGTAATCCTTGATTAGGTTAGCTATCATCCAACTAGGATCCGTGCGTCCACTTAGAAAATTGACACTATTTAGGGAGTCAGACTCCAACTAGACTTTAGTAAAGTGTTCTCTTTTAGCCATGTGTAACCCAATGTGGGCAGCGCTGGCTTCCACATAGTGGTTAGACTGGGTGCCCAGAGGGAGCACCACCACAAAAACTAGCAAACCAGAATGATTCCTAACCACTCCCTTGCACCCTGTCGGCCCAGGATTCCCTTTAGCTGCCCCATCCACATTAATTTTGATCCAGCCCATAGGGGGAGGATGCCAAAGAACATTTTGTCTACAGTGCTTGGTTTTGTGCACTGGATTGGCAATATTCCAATCAATTTGCCACCGATTGATAGTATCCCTATCCTCTGGGAGAGTAGGGAGGGGATGGTCATTCTTTCTGCTGGGGTAGGAGTGTAGAAAATTCTCCTTAGTAGCAATGCAAATTTTAGTAGCCACAACAAAAGTAGGAGTTTCCAAATCCCTAAAGACTCTATTGTTTCTTTCTTTCCAGATGCCCCAGGCCATATGCAGAAGAGATAAATTCTAGAGAACTCCTAAAGCCTGATTATCAGAGGGGCATTTCCATTTAAACCAAATTCGGTGGAGACTACTAGGGAAGTCCCAATCAATGCTCCAGATGTTAAGGAAGTGATTTCAGATATCCTTGGCAAAGGTGCAATGAAGCAGCAGATGGCCAACATTTTCCTTCACCTCTTTACAAAGAAAGCATCTATTGGTAAGAGGAATACCTCTTCTACAAAGATTGTCAATGGTAGAGATCTTACCCTGCATAAACAACCATAATTTTTTTTTAATTTTAGAAATTAAGTACTTGTTCTAGATACCAGCCCAAAAGGGGGGGGGCGAGAAGCTTCTAGAGATGAACTTATAAGCATGAGCAACCTTGAACTTCCCAGAAGAGGAGAAATTCTAGAACACTTCATCCTCCCCTTGAGAGTGGGGGATGTGAATATAATTCAACCAGGGTTGCATAGGTAACAGAGCATTATCAACAGAATTGAGGTCCAACTAGACTCCATTTTTAATATAATCAGCCACCCAGACGCCAATTTTTCTGAGACACAATTCTTTGAAGGGAGGAGCCCAAATAGAGTCCAATAGGGGGCCATCACCAGTCCACCAGTCATACCAAAATCTTATTTTGGTACCATTCCCCAACATCCATCTACAACCATGCAAGATAACTTTGGAGGAGCCAAAGAAATTGCTCCATAAATCAGAAATCGCGTTGGGAAGATCATAAGTTTTCAGAGTGTTTTGGATATCTAGAATGTGGTATTTATGTTTGAATATGTCAATTTATTCATTATTCCCTTTAAGACATCTCCATAGCTGTTTGGCTATCAGGGCTTTATTGAAATCTCTCAGATTCTGGATATCTGGACCCCCATGGATTTGGGAAGGCAAACCTGATTCCAAGCCACAAGATGTAATCTATTCTTAGATTCAGTTCCAGTCCACAAAAAGATTGACTCTTATGTACATTAAGATTGTTTAGTGTTTAGTTGACTCTTAAGTACATCAAGATTGTACATTTAAGTACTATTCAAATTTTGCACATAGGTAAACATTGAGTTGACCTATACTTTCAAAATTATAGATAACACTGGGAAGTTTATGAATTGAGATGTGAGTCTCTTTTAATCTTTTATTAGATATAAAATACTACAAAATATTACAATATAATGTTGGTGTTGTACTAAGTAGGAAGGATAGAGATACACAAAATAATATAATTTTTAAAATAAAAAATGTATGTATAAGTTTAATAATAAAGAAAGATAAATTAATAAGAATTGGTTATGAAAAGGATCATGAATTTTATGTGTTTGAATTATCCTTTTCTTCACTTAGATATGCAAGACTAATGCATGTGTGAGCTTATGGGTAAATTTTATTATCTAAATATGCTTCTCTAAATCTATGAGTTCTTTTATAGACTTGTCGATATGCCTAGACTATTGCAAGTATATGAACTCTTGTATGATTTTATATGAATTGTATGGTCTTCTATGCTCTTGTTTGTATGTTTGCATAGTTTATTTTTGTGTGTGTATTTTCTCAATGTTTGAGATAAATTTATGTATGTGTTCCTCGTCGAACAAACGTGATTGAGATGGAAAAGAGTTATTTAAAATGATTTTAGATAGTTAAACAAGGGTTGTTTCTTCTTTGTTCATATGTATTATGTACACCCATGATATCATTGCATTAGGAAACTAGAATGTGGATATATCATGCTATACAAATTCGTTACTTATTCCAAATTTCTATCACTAATCATCCTTGTACTTTTTGGAAACCTGAGTTGTTGTGTTGTGTTGTCATTGATGTCAACATGTCTTTTGTTGTCATTGGTGTCAACCTATCTTGTGTTGTCATTAATATTCAAGGATGGTGTAGTAGAAGCTTCAATATGCAGAAAAGAGTATTTATGTATTCTTGTATTATTGAGTTGTCTTGTGGAGATGTTGAAGTGTTTCTAAAAGGTTGGTGCAGTAAAAGTTTCAACATGTCAGAGTCTTAGTGGAAGATATGTGAAAAAATTATGCTATGGCTCTAGGTACAATGTATATGATCTATGTATATTGTATTGTCATATTTGTAGGTCCTCTATTTCTCAAATGGTAGAATTAGTTGTTGTTGTTGTTGTCTTTGACAGTAAGGTTCTCTATCAAAATAGGTTAAGATAAAGCTTGTTGGCTTCTATATATGTGGATTCAAGTGTTTCAATTTAGAGGAATCATTCATGTGGTTTGTGCAGTGTTCCAGATCAATTTTTAGGTAATGTTTTGACTGAAAAGTGAAGTTATATGATGTTTTGAGTCTTGTATTTCCATCTGATCTAGTTTTCGGTTGATTGTGGTGATGTATCCTATGTGGATCACATTTCTTTAGTCCAATTTTTCTTTAGAGAACATGATTTTGGTTAGTGTTTTGGGTCTCACTGAGGCATGTGGAGATCTACATTGTGTAATTTACATTGGAGGATAGTTTTGGGCTGACTGGACATGCCTTAATATAAATCTGCATGTTTCACTTGATGCCAACTTTGGGAGATGTAATAGCATGTGTGGTTCATTAGAATAATTTGGAAATGATATGTTGTGATATTTTGGGTCCTCTCTATCTCCTGGGGTGGACTGGAATGATTTTTTTTAGGTTCAACGAGTCAAATGTTGATAATATTGTTTATTCTATTTGTGGCCAAACTAGTTAAGGGTTTTTAGGATTAATATTATATATAAAGGAGTGTAAATGTATGAGTGAAGGAATGGAAGAAGTGTGAATTAATAAGAAGTAGATGTTAATGGCTTGCAAACAAATTTGATGTTAGTTGTGCAAAAATTAGTTGTAAAGAGCTTTGATGATAATATCTTCTTTATGTTAGTGTTTTGAGATAAAGTTTAAAATCAAATGTGTTTTCCATAATCTTGGCCACTTGACATAATGTTTCAATGATAATTTCATGATTAAGAGAATCATGTTCTTTTTTAATTCATCTATTCGTTTCTCTGTCGAAAGATAGTGAGTCTTTTGGCAACTTTCTATATCTTCCCCTAAGATAGTGCATTTCATCTTTGTACATCATTTATATCTTTCCCTAAGTTTTTCCACGTTAGTTCTACAATTCCTCTTAGGAGTAGTGGGCTCCAAAGGCAACATTGTAATAAATTATATTCATATTATGAGTTTAATTCTTACCTAGTTTTTTCTTGCTTGGGTTTTCCACATAAATTTGGTGTTCATGTGTTTATTGTGCTTTATAATTTCATGATTTATTATTGTTGTGATTATATGATTGAGATTTAAATTTTAAAGATAAAAAACTAAGTATAATTAGTGCTTTAGACTGTTTCACCACGTCTCTCAGTCCTACGGTGTGTTCAACAATTAGTATAGAGAAAGTTTCATCTTAAAAAATTTAATCGCTTAAGGAAGATCTAGGATGGCACGATATTACACTTTCAAATATCCAAAATTGGATGGCAGAAATTATGCTTATTAGCGAGAAAGGATATAATATCATTTGGCAACTATGTCGGCTAAAATTTGGGAAAGCATTAAGAAGGGTTATGTTGCTCTACATAATGGTCCTACAACTTTGAATGAAATCAAAACATATGAGCTACAATTAAAATTGTCACTTTCTTGAATGATGTGTTATTTAGAAAAATCAAAGGGGCAAAGTCAGCTAAAAAAAATGGGAAAAGTTGAAGAGTGTATTTGAAGGCGATGAAAAGATAAAGCAAGTGAAAATTGCAAATCTAAAGCACAAGTTTGAGAATGTGAGAAAATTTGATGATGAAAAAATTTAAAGATATATTTATCAAGTGAATGAAATTGTAAATTATCTTAGAGGTTTTGGTTGGTCTCTAAAATAAAGTGAGGTATTAAGGGAGATAATGACAACATTGCCCAAAAGCTATAAACCTAAGAAGTATGCCATTGAAGAGAGTCATGACATAAACATGTACACTATGGATCAGCTCCTTGGTTCACTTGTTGCATTTGAAATTGTTGAATTTGATGACATCGAAAAGGAAAATAAGGAAGTTTCATTCAAAGCTAGAAAGAAGCCTAAAGAAGAACCAAAATAAAATAAAGACATGGATGAAATTGAAGCAAACTTTATGAGAAGATTGAAGAGAGGAACTAATAAGTACAAAGTTAAATTGCCCCTAAAATGTTTCAATTATGGAAGACTTGGTCATTATGCTTCTAGATGTATGTATATAGAAGGTTATGATGAAAGAACTAATGATAATAGCAAGGGATATGAGAACTACAGAGGGAATAACAAAGATATGAGAGGAGATGATAGAGACAAGAAAAGGAATAGTTTTTGTTCAATGAAGGCCTACTAATTTGAAGAAGATGATAATGACTCAAATGAAGAATCATTGTTCTTGGCTATAGAAGAAAAGAGTGATGAGAAGTCTAGAAGTTCAAGAGATGTAAAGAACAATGAGAAATTTGTAAGAGTCAAGACTACACTACATGCAAAATTGGAACCAAAAACATGGATCATTGTGTAAGGACCGCCATAATATCAAATTAACATAATTCACAAATTATACATCAACAAGCGTACATTAATGCCATGTGTACAAATATACAAGATTGGAGATATAAAATTACATGTTTTGACATAAACTTAGAGTAATCAAACAATAAAAAGAGTAAACATATGGAAGCATATAACTTTACAATAGACCACATGGTCGAATACAATGAATACATAGGAAACAAACATGATGACTACCATGATAGGAACTCCTGACATATATCTCCCTTGAACACATCATGAGAAAGAACATTGGCGGAGCACATTTCCACCCTACCACGAAGCATTTACATTTCCCCAAAATCTTTCATGACACAAAAGATACCCAACCCAACACAAGGAAGACTAGCAATGTGATAGTGGCAAGAGTAATGGAATTTGTACAACATGGCATATCCACATTTTAACGCTAACATATTAGTTCCATCTCATTCAAAAATATTAATATACCATGAATTTATCTCAAATGTGGAGAAAATACAAGAATTCAACCATGCATCTAAACATGAAGTCTATCGTACAAACAACCATGATATATATAACTTTTGTCCACCAAGTCTCAATATGAAACTTAAAAGTAGTTTTCAAATGATGAGATTTGATGTTCATGATGTTTTCATAAATAATCTATAACCTTCACTTGAAAAGTTCAACGTAAAAGGTTGGTCATATCCTTTCTATGTCTTTCAACTTCTACAGATATAATACTTATATATTGATATTTTTTCTATATACAATATTCTAATAGAGATTTCTTTTGGACATGTCATTATATTTCCTTATCATTGTTTCACTCTACAATAAGTTTATACAAAAGTGAAAAAATTTAACTTGTTGACTTAAAGAAATGCACAACAAAATGATTTATAGTAGGCTTCTTCTTTAAACAATGGCTTTTGCCTCCATGGATTAAGGAGTGAACAAATGTAAGATTATATCTAAACATGCTTATACTTTTAGGAAATATGTTGATTTAAAGAAATCTAGATGGTTAAGATCCAGGGATACCGCCTAAATATATTTTTCACCAAGAGTCTATCTTGTTGTCCATTGGTTAAATTGATAGACTAAGTCTATCATATATTGGAATGCAAAAGATTGACATTTTCACTAGCATGAAATGCATTTCAATTAAAGAACTATATGATTTATTCTCAAATTAATAAATTACAACTATATTTATCAATCACTTCTAATCCTTAAACTCCTATTAAATTCATCGCATGCATATATTATTGAATACTCTGATAACTCAATGATGAACCAATAGTACCAAACTGGTACTGAGAGGGGGGGGTGAATCAGTACAAATAAAAATACAGTCCAAAACTGGTTTGATAGCAAATACTCCAAATGATTGGCAAGCAGTGATACTAGCTGAAATAGAGTGCAACCAGTAAGACCCAGAATAACTGAAACAATCATAAACCGGTCACTCACTAAGCTTTCCTCTTAGCTCAATACTATAGTACCATTACACCCTCATTCATGAATAGGTAAACTATCATCTGATCTTCACAATAGTTAGTTCAGTATGTTTTATAGACAGGCATAAAACACAGAACCATCATATGCTCAATAGGTAATAACAAAGCATCACAAGACAAAAGCATCACACATGACACACATATTTTTCATGTGGAAACCCAACTAGGAAAAACCACGGTGGGGATGAATACCCACAATCTACTTTTGAACTCTTTAGAAATCCGCTTTGTTAGGAGCCTTGTCTGGTTAAAGACATTACAATAGGTTCTGCTAGGAACCGATCCTGTTAGGGTTCACCCGGTTAAGGGATGGCTACAATACCCGGTTAAGGGTTAAACCCGGTTGGGGTTACATTGTTAGAGGATTTCAAGAACTCAATAGCTAAAGGATCTCCAGAGCTCTATAGCTTCCCAGAACTCATTAACTTTGATTTACCCGGTTAAGGGATTTGAATCAAGCCAGTTAAAGCTACCCTGTTAAGGGATTTGTATCAAGCCAGTTAAGGCTACCCTGTTAAGGGATTTCACAACTGTTGAAGTGGTTAAAGATCAACAGGAATTACAATGATTTGGTAGCAGCACTCAATGCTAATGCAGATCTGTTTTGGCTCCTCTTCACCTTCTGTACATTCACTTTGCAGGTATCTCTTCTCTCCTTTGGTCTAGCAAGAATCACGTATCACTTCCCTTGGATACACACTCACAAATTTTTCCAACAACCTTAGAAAGAAACACAACATCGACCTTATAGGAAACAGACAGGTCGGTAGCAAAAACCCTAAACCCTAAACCTATTAGGTTAAGCAATTCAAGCGGTTCAATCCTGACCGTTGAATCATACTGCATTAAATGCAACAATCTTGAATCGATCTCAAGACATTCTCCATTTTCCATTATCCACTGATTTCATGGCGGCTGATAACCCATCACGCGTTATCACCATTTGACAAACTTTGCACATTCCCGAGGTAGATAGAAATAGTCTTCTTCATGCAAGATCCTTCACGTGCATAGAGCTTACGTGGCAACACAACCTGTTCTTCATTATACTATTAACTCATCACACAAAGATCTCCGATTGAGTCACACAGGCTTGAGGTA
This sequence comes from Cryptomeria japonica, assembly GCF_030272615.1. NCBI lineage: Eukaryota > Viridiplantae > Streptophyta > Pinopsida > Cupressales > Cupressaceae > Cryptomeria > Cryptomeria japonica. The sequence goes on from NC_081411.1 coordinate 341,533,895, forward strand.
CTCCAACCGGAAATCCTGAAGTGGAAACTACCTACCAACCGGTAGTCACACAGTGCTTCCATGTGTCGGTTCATCTTGAACAAATATACCGCTTCACTTTGGCATATATACCGGTTCACATATATGTCGGTTCTCTCTTCTCACATATCACATATTGACATCAATGACAACATACAATATCATTATGTCCTTATACCAGTTCACATAATGCCAACATACTCAAGGAAAGTATGGTTTCAAGACTGCAATGAAAGTTGGTTATACATGCAAATGTGGGAACATAGACAAGATGGATATGTTGTCAAGATTTTGGAGATCTCAAGTAATGCATAAAGAGAAATCATAGAGGGATAAACTATGTGTAAAATATGTGATCTATTTCAAGAAAGCCTAACATCGCAAACCTAAAGGTTATCCATAGAATGGATTTGTTTCCAAAAGAAAGCAAAACCTTTTTATGCCTATCTTATTGGTAACTATAGTCACGGCATATTTTAGATCGACACTATTATACCTCCCATCGAAACCCAAGGAAATAAATTATAAGCCGATTATGTAAGGTAGTTAAGAAATGTTCAAGCCAAAGAAAATAAAGGAGAAAGAAACCTGTATGCATGCATATAGATTGAGGTCCAAGGAGTTGAAGTATGACAATTTTTAGATCTAGAATATCCAATTTTTAAGTCTAATCTCATAATATCACAGAGTCATGATGAACTTATAAGGCACTAGAAGTGGGGGTGAATCAGTGGATGTAAAAATAATACAAATCTGATTATGCAATTTAACAACTTGAAACTCAATAAGCATATAGGAAATATCACCAAGTATGTAATCACCCAATAGAATATAAGCTACATAACACAAGAAATTTATATGTGGAAAACCCAAATGGGAAAAACCACAATGGGAGTTAGTACCCACAACATAACTATCTGCATAATAGAAATCTCGATCAGTTAAGGTCTTACAATGAAAAGCTCTATTAGGAGCAGACCTGGTTAGGGGATTTACCTATCAGTCTTGTGAGGAGCTTAATGACCTATTAGGATCAACCTCGTGTGAGGATTTATCACCTTTTTCAAGAGCTTCCTTGTTAAGGGAGTTGAATATTTAAGGCCTGTTAGGACCTACCCAATTAAGGGATTTAGCTGCTACAACTGTTAGGATAACAATAGGTTCAAATGATCTCAGTATAACACCATCAGTGTCTGATAAGATCTGCTTCAGAACATTACAACTTCATATATACTTCATCTCAGAACTTCCCTGATCATCGCATTATCAAAAATACAACATTCGCTAATGATTTCTCACACATTCAAACTCATACTCATTACCAACTTCATACCTCATCACACATTTTGAAACATCATTAGGTCAGATAGAACCTTGGAATAATTCCCTAGGTTCAATGAATCTAGAAAAACTTGCACTGCACTTGTTACATTTGTCGTGCACTGACATAACTCATCAAATTTTGTGTCGGTTTACTGATCTTAGTGATAATCATCACTACCGATTGAGTCTCTAACCATTTTTCTGTCCTGCCAATCTAATCTCGTTCACCTAATCAAATATGCACATGCGGTCACAAACATATCTTCATCTGATAGTCTCCAATGCTATGCAAAATTGCATCATATCATTCTTCATGAATTTCATGTACCGTTTGTTGGAATGTAACACTGTCAATCTTTTACCAGTTTAAGTCCTAATTACCTGTTTGGATGAAATTGTCTTTGCTAACCAGTTAAGCCTTGCCGGTTGAACTGTAGGACTTAGATGACTTAAGAAACATAGTTTCCATCAATGACAACATACAAAATAGTCATCATATAGAAATCTAACCTCTATGCAAAATAAACATATATCGGTTGCAACACATTACCGATTCAGATCAAATGATCTAATTCCAACATTCTCCCCCTTTGGTATTGATGGAAACACTTAGGAAAAGTTTTGTTAAGTAAATGTGCAACACAAAAATTGAATATCTGACATACATGGACTCATACTCCCTCTTTGCAATTACATGCCATTACAAAAATGAAATACACTACTCAACTACTACTCCCCCTTAATCTGACATTACATACAAAATTTTGACTCTTAAACTACTACTCCCCCTTTGAGAACAATGCCAAATACATGAAAGATATATACATGTGATATCAAAACTTTCATCAAAGCATTATATATATATATAGAGAGAGAGTCATAGAGTCATAATGTCTATTACAAAGCAATTTTAGAGAATGCATCAGCAAAATTGATCTTCAACTGCTTGAGATCATTAGCCCAAGTCTCCAATAGTGTACAAATTATCTCAATATTTGTCTTTAGCTGGGCTTGCAATTCCTCCATAGCATCTACTATACTCATCTCTAGAGTAGCCAAAATTACTTCTGACTCTCTGTAAGCTCTCTGAAGAATTTCCACCTTTGGAATCAATTTTATCTTGAGCTCCTGCAATGATTTTAACCATTTGACTTGCTCATGTTCATACACCTCAAGTTTGTGATGAAGTTCTTCAATTGATCTGCCAAAATAAATAGTCGAGTCCTTCAGTGGTCTAAATGTTTCACTTAGGATTTCAAGCTCTTTCTCAGCCTCTTCCCTTTTCACCTTCAAATCAACACAAAATAAGGAAAATTTGGAAATAGTAGCCAAAATATTACCTCTGGTTTCCAATTTAGTTTTCAACAAATCTTTATTTACCGTTAGAGCTACCTTGTGTTTGTCTATTTCAACCATTAATTGTTCTGACATATTCTTCTTATAATATTTTTTAACATAAATATATGTTGCCTCTTCAAAGGTTTTAAGTTGATCACCGGCATCAACAACTAATTGACCAAGCTTGTCCATCGGAGTAACAAGATTCTCAATATCAGTCTCTGGTAGGAGACTAAATAGAATTTCAATTGTTGTTCTCAAGTTCTTTGATTCCTTTTGATGTTCCTTTAATCTCTTCTTATGTGCTCTAGATTGCATGGCTTTTGCAATCTCCATTAGTTGTGAGGAACTCAAATTATCCATGTCAATAGGACCTGTAGACACATAAATATGTCCACTTAATTAAATGAATATTTAGTATTTATTTGATTATTTAATCATCAATCAATAATTAATTAAATTAATATTTAATTAATTCGTCTTAACCCTCTTCTCCTATTAATTAAATAAATTATTCAATTTATTTGATTTAATTCACGTAACCAAATTCAGACCATTAATTAAATAAATAAATCATATTTGTTTAATTAAATCTTCTCTCACATTTAAATAAATTAATATTTATTTAAATCCCCCAAAATCCCATCTCTCACATTTAAATAGATTAACATTAACATTTATTTAAATCACCTTTACCCTCCACCCACTTGTATTTTCCTACAAATGCAAGTTGCACAACTATTTTAAATAAATAAATTATTTATTTAAAATCCTATTTATCCTCACCCACTTGAAACCTTTAATGGTTTCCCTTAAAGTCTTCAAACTTAATGGCTTCCTTCTAGAGTCTTTTTAAGCCTTTAATGGTTTCCCTTAAAGTCTTCAAGCATTTAAATGCTTTATCTTCCTTTTTCTCATGTAAATAAATTAAGATTTATTTAAATAAAATCCAAAATTCACATTCACATTTAAATAAATTAATATTTATTTAAATATCTATCCAAATGCAAATTACACCATTTAATTGAAATAAATGATTTTATTTTAATTGAAAATCCCAAAATTCCTCCCACTTGCATTCTCCTACAAAACCCACTTGCAATCCTAACCCCCTTCTAGATTCTTCTAACCCCTTCCTAATTAGCCTAATCCATCCCCTATATATTGTCACATTCCTAAATAAAAGGAAGTCACTTCTCAAAAACCTCTAAAGTCTTCCAAACCATTAAAGACTCTTACATAACCATTTATGGTTAACTCGCCTTTTACCTTTGGTTAGAGACTTTCCTCTAACTTAACCATCCTTTTGACTCATGGGTCTCTTCAAAGCATTTATTTCTTTGACTAAGGTAACCATTTAACCCTTGCACATTCATTTATCCCTTGGATAAAAGGAATATCCATTAACCTAACCCTAACCCAACCCCCTAGGGTAACCATCATGTCCCCTCAAGCATTTAATGCTCCTTATCTCTCCTCTCAAGCCTCCTCATGGTGACAATTGTCAACATGGGATTGGGTTGAAAGTCTCACATGGATTGAATATCTTTCAATCCTAACCCTTGTTAAGATTGCTCAATCTTAACCCTTCATTTCCCCATTTCTTCTATAAATAGAACCCTTCTCCTCAAACAAAAAAGGAAGCATTAGAGTATTGTTGTTATACTGGCATTAGCATAGAGCTTTTTCATAGCATCACTATCTACACTTGCATAGCATTTGTTTATCACATCCAACCATCTTGAATCTTCATATGGCATCCATGGCTAGTGCTAAAAGCTGAGAGCTACACTCATGTGGAACTTGGAGAGGAGAGGAAAAAGGGAGGAGCAACTATGAGCATCTTGATTAGCATTTGGAGGAGTATAGTTTATCTATTCTATGTTTGTATGCTTCTATTTCATGCTTAATATCTCTCTTGATATGCCTGTTTAGGATAATCTTTTGTTGCTAACACTAACTTTTGTTTCTTGTGCTCTTGTGTGTGTTGCCATCAAATAGATTTTCTAATCCTTTTTGCAGAGCAACAGGACCTTTAATACTTACCGAGTTATCATCCTCATCATCATCAATTATTGTTTTCTTCTTTGAGCTTGGAGATAATGTATTCTTCTTCTCCTCTTCCTCCTTATCAGTCTTCTCCTTTTCTGTCTTCTCTTCTTTTGTGGTTACTTTGTCTGGTGTTGATTGTCTCCTCTACCTTCTTTTCATCAATCTTATCCTTATGACTTTCTTCAGTAGTAGTATTTACATTTGTATCTTCCGTTACAAGTTCAGTTTGAGTAATGGTAGGTTGTGCATTTACCGGTTCTCAGTTGTGCTTTTATCTTCTGCTCTCTCTCCTTCTTTATTTTGTGCTTGTGGTTTCTCACCAATCTTCATATCAATATCTTGTTCACCAAGATTGACTGGTTCATCATCAACAACATCTATATTATCAGTTGTGTTAGCAACATTATCAGTATCATCATCATCTCGTATATCTAATGGTTCAGTATCAACAAGGTTATCATACAAGTACTTATTGTCAGGTTCAAAATCTATGATCTTGACACCTTTAGGAAGTTCTTCTGATATAAATCTTTCAGACTTTTCTTCCTCAATTTCTTCATCTATTTCTTCTTCTTCATTAGGTGTGAGACCCAAAGCCTTTTTAATCAAAAATTCAATCTCCTTTTGGAATGATTTGGTCTCTCCAATCAACATTCTTGTTAATCTCTTTTTGGGTCTGAATGATGCTTTTGCATTTATCCTTATCTATTCAATTTCTTCTTCAGTAGCTTCTGGTTGCAGGTGCTTAAAGATATATCAATGAATTCTTTGTCTTGCTACATTGTAGTCTGCCATCTTGCATCAATTGAGTTATACAATAAATTTGGAATTTTCCCTTGTAGCTCAATGAGGGCTCTGCTAAACTTATTCATGTTGAAGACAACTACATCTTCAATCTCTCTTTTTTGGTTTTCAAATAAATAAACAAATAGTATATCCAAACCTTTATAGATTCCATAATCTTTTATTAATTTGACCATTCTATTAAAAGACTCTTCTAATGTCAATTTTTTCTTAGGTGCTTTTCCCTTACCAATTTTTTTGGCTTCTTAGCACTTGCTCTAAGTGCTCTTTTTGTCCTCTTCTGATTCTGTAGCCTCTTCATCATTTACTGGTTTGTGGGCTTTCTCTTTCTTCCCCGTACCGGTTTGTACCGGTGCAATAGGTGGGTCAACAACTTTCCCTCTCCTCTAGAACAGTATCTTTGAGGGCTTATCTCTTTGAGGTTCAACAGGTTTCTACTTGGTTTCTTTTTCCTTTCTCTTCTTTGCTGGTTTGGCCTTTGTTGCTCTTGTTTTACCAGTGGGAGTATCGGTAGGTACATTAGAAGTTACACCATGTTCTACCTTGTTCTTTTCTCTAGTTGTTGCTATTTATTCCTTGGTGAACCAAACTTATTCTGCAAATGCTTCCACTTCTTTTCTAACTTTCTTATCACTTATTGGTCGTTGCAACTCAGAATGTACTTGCAGTAATTTCTCCTAATAGGTTCCAAATCTTTCAACGTTGGTAACAATTGGTTGGCTCAACAAGTGTATTGCATATGCAATAAGTAGGTCCTTATCAACTTCATATCCCATCGGTAGCACCCATTTATTCCTAGGGATAACTGCTTCCATTAAGCATGTGTCGATGTCTACCATGAGACAAATTGAGTCTTCATACCAGTTTACAACCTCTATCGATATACGCTCTTTAGCATGCATTTTCTTCTGAAATTCTTTAAAATATCCCCAAGAAATATTGTCAAACTTATCTTTGATCAACTTGATATTGTTATTCATTTGTAGTAGGGCAGGTGTACTGGATATCCACTAAACATCTCCAATACTGGGGGATTTTTTTTGGAAATAGAAGAACAAACCCAAAATCAGTTTGCCAAACTTGAATCTTAGCTTCTTGTCCTTCTTCACAGCTTCCAAATTTGCCAATAGTTGACTCCTTAATGCTTCTGCCAAGTCATAGTCCACATTATTTTTGACCATTTGGTAAGCAGTATGAATGGATGTTGTCGGTATGTTGTTCATTCTACTTGAATAATTGATTCTGTACCCAATCACCATAGAAGCAAATTTGACAACAAGATCATTGATGTTATAACAAGCATGGCTCTTCCATCCCACCTAGATCCTATTATCTTCACAACATCATTTTTAGGTACTGACCTCAACAATGGCACTTCACCGGTTGAGTAGAAACTGGTTACTGCATGGATTGCTTCCTTTGTTATCTTATGAGGTCTATCCATCCACATGAATTGATCATGAATCCGACTTAAAACAAATCTCACTAACTCATTATCAAAGTCATCAATGAAGTTGACGACATAGTGAAACCCTTTGTCGACAACACTTCCGAATTGTTCTCTCTATCTACCCTATTCATCACACAATGATCTATATTGTTCATAAATTACTGCAACACCGATGTCCTCCAATTTGAAGTGGTAAGATGATCTTACATCTTCTACATGTATAACTCTATGTGGTACACCAGATAGGGCACCGACACGGTCCATTTCCTCTTATTTAAATGGATGCCGCTTGAAATTCGATCATGACCTCTCGGTCACATCAACAAGGTGAGGAATATCAAAGTCGAAATATGCAAAATCTCTAAGAAAAGAGTGGGATTTCTCAAATAAATACCTTTTCTGCTTTGGTACTAAGGTTTCAAACCGACAAAAATTTCAAAAGTTTGATCACCGATTCAAATTGTGCTTCTGATCACTTCGGATTGTTGGTAAATCGATTGAATACTAATGGAACACACTTTTCTCTACTCTTCTCGCTTGCCAAACGTTCTCAAGATTGCAAAGTGACAAATGAAATTCAAAATGTTCTATTTATTTTCTTTTTAACTATTGCATTAAATTTTCTTTAACCGACAAAACCCTAAAACACCTTAAAATATTATAAAGCATATTATCGGTTGCCAAAACTATATAATATTTACTAGTTATGATCCAAAAACACATCAAAACATCAAAATGCATCAGAATATTGAAATTCAACTTACAATACTTCATCCAAGGGTTTTCACAAGATTTGACAATATGCAATCCCAAGTTGTAGAAACAACTTAGTTTGTCGGTAAAGAATTGGATTCCTCAGATGATTTGTCATCACTCTTCTTCTTCCAAATCTTATTCATCTCAGCTCTAGTTTCCCTAACATCTACTATCCTTTTCTCTTTCCAGACTGTAGAATTATTTACCAGTTGGTTCTTTTGTGCCTTGCAAAACTTAGCACTGTGTCTCGGTTTATAAATGTCATTCCAGATGCTCTTCAGGGTCCTGCATTACCTCTACCTATCCTTCTTCTACATTTCATTACCACATGTCCAAAGTTGTTGCAAATTGAACAGATCACTTTAAATCTTCTCTCCATCTCATAGGGGCTAGACTAGTTAACATAGGGTCTTTGCCAATTAGTGCTTCTCTGGTCATTGAAATTTCTTCTCCAATCACCGACAGATCTTTGATTCATATGAGGTGTTGGATTGTTAGCACCATACCTACATTCAAGTGATCTATGCCCATACTATTGCATGTATAACAATAACCTTCAAACTTTTTAGATACATATCTAGCATTAGATCTATAACCAGTATTACTATCAGATCTGCTTCCACACACATTTGCAGTATGTCCAGATTTATGACAGTTAAAACAAAAAGGTTTGCAAGCTTTCTTACCAGTAGGTTTATGAATCTTAGGACCATTTTTACCTTCATGCATGTTTCTCTTTATATCAGAAGGTTCACCTTTCTCAAATGTTGAATATCCCAGTTCGATTGTATCGCGTATCATCCTTTGAGATTGGATCTGTTCATCAAGGATAGATGAGCTCTTATTGAATTTAGCATGCTTCTCATTGGCCTCTTCAAGTTGTTTTATCAAATCTCCAGTCGTTTTCATTAGATTCTCTCTAAGAGACATAGCCATATCTAGATTTGCTTTAATACCTTCTTTTTCCTCTTTCTCCTCATGCCAATGCTCGTACAAGGTTGCATTTTCTTGTTTGATCTTGAATATTTCATTCTCTTTATCTCTGATCTGATCTTCATCTTTTCTCCTACCCTCTAGCTCCTGACTCATCCGGATTGCAAGTGCTTCCAACTCTCTTCTCAAGTCATCCTTCTCACCATTCATCTTTTCCACCTCTTCAACCAGCACATCTATGTTAGCCTCATAAGAAGAGCTTCTTTCAGAGATTTCCAATAATTGTTTAGATAGTTCTTTCCTTTTAGCTAATGATGCCTTGTACTTGCCTCTTAGGGTTTCAAGAGATTCCTTGGTTTCAGCAAGTTCCCTAGCCATTTCTCTATAACTCATTCCTTCCCCCATGATTTCCTTTGATTTAGAGATCCCTTCCAAGTGGTTAATCCTTAAGGAAGTTAGGCTCTGATACCAATTGATAAACTTATAAGGCACTAAGAGGGGGGGTAAATTAGTGCAAGTAAAAATAATATAAATCTGATTATGCACTTTAACAACTTCAAACTCAATAAGCATATAAGAAATATCACCGAGTATGCAATCACCCAATAGAATATAAGCCACATAACACAAGAAATTTATGCATGGAAAATCCAAATGGGAAAAACCACGGTGGGAGTTAGTACCCACAAGATAACTATCTGCAGAATAGAAATCTTGAACAGTTAAAGTCTTACAATGAAAAGCCTTGTTAGGAGCAGACCCGGTTAAGAGTCACCCAGTTAGGGGATTTACCTATCAGCTCTGTGAGGAGCTTAATGACCTATTAGGATCAACCTTGTGTGAGGATTTATCACCCTTTTTGAGAGCTTCTTTGTTAGGGGACTTAAATGTTTAAGGCCTATTAGGACCTACCCGGTTAAGGGATTTAGTTGCTGCAACTATTAGGATAACAACAAGTTCAAATGATCTCAGTATAACACCATCAATGTCTGATAAAATCTACTTTAGAAAATTACAACTTCACATATACTTCATCTCAGAACTTCTCTGATCACTGTATTATCATAAATACAACATTCATTAATGATTTCTCACATATTCAAACTCATACTCATTACCGACTTCATACCTCATCACACATTTTAAAACATCATTGGGTCGGCTCAAACCTTGGAATAATTCCCTAGGTTCAATGAATCTAAACAAACTTGCATTGCACTCCTTACATAAGTCATGCACCAACATAACTCATCAAATTTTGTGCTAGTTTACCGATCTTAGTGATAATCATCACTACCGATTGAGTCTCTAACCATTTTTCTATCCTGCCAATCTAATCTCGTTTACCAGATCAATATGCATGTGCGGTCACAAACATATCTTGATCTGATAGTCTTCAATGCTACTACAAAACTGCATCATCTCATTCTTCATGAATTTCACGTACCAGTTGTCAGAATGTAACATTGGCAGTCTTTTACTGGTTGAAGTCCTAATTGCCGGTTTTGATGAAAACTGTCTCTGCTAACCGATTAAGCCTTGCCGGTTGAGATTTAGGACTTGGATGACTTAAGAAACATAGTTGCCATCAATGACAACATACAAAATAGTCATCATACAGAAATCTAACCTCTATACAAAAAAGACATATATCGGTTGCAACACATTACCGCTTCAGATCAAATGATCTAATGCCAACAAGTCATAATCAATAATAGATTGGGATACAAGCACCCCATAATCAGTAATATATTGGGGGATAAGCACCCCAAACATTGATTCATGATTTTTCTATGAGGAATACAAATCTATCTAAACTTCTAAGTTATATTATTAGGATCTTCCTAAATTCCACAAGCCAGACAATACAGTGATCACAAAACTATAATTGCCTTCAGACGGGCCAAAAGAAAGATAAAACAACATATTAACAACAGTAAATAATGTAAGCTGGATACAAGCACCCCAAGTATTGATTCATGATTTCTATGAGGAATATAAATCTATCTAAACTTCTAAGTTCTATTATCGGGTTCTTCCTTAATTCCACAAGCCAAATAATACAGTGATTACAATACTATCATTGGCTTCGCATAGGCCAAAGTAAAGATAAAACAAAATATTAACAATGGTAAATAATGTAAGTTGGATGATCTATGTCCAATTCTATGAAGAATCAATGAGAAATATCATCAGACTCGCCTTGGCTAACATGAATAATGATATATTTATTGGGCAGCGAAGGCACTCTCCTTTAGAGAATATAACACCATTTAATTAATCTTAAGATAATTATGTGAATGATGAGATACTAGGAAAGATCATCTCCTTACTAGGCATGATAACTTTTTTTACGCGCATAGAGAAATCTTTGAGCTTGTGGGAATTTATGTTATCAGTCCCTAGTTGGTTGTCCAAAAGACTCTTCTCTTTATTTTTTACTTTTGCTCCTCCGAATCTTTTTCAATCTCCCTCGGTTTTGTTGCTCCTAAACTTTGCCAGGTTTCTTTACTTATCAAGACGTTCTTTCTCCCAAGAGAATATCTAGTCGCACATCGATTCTTTACACGTTTTCTCATACACCAAATCCATATATCTTTCCATATATAATCTTTGTTAAGAATACCAACTTTTTTTAACCCAAAATAAATTCATTTACTTTTAGTTTCATATTTTATTTTAAATACTTTTTCTTCTTCTTCTTTTTTCTAATAATTACTTTTCCTTATTAGAAAATATAATATGAATTCTATTTTTAGTATCTAAATTATATATATATATATATATATATATATATATATATATATATATATATATATATATATATATTGATAAAAGTGGACAAGTCACTAAACTATATTTTATTAATTTTGAATTTTTGAAAATACAAACGGGTTCAAAGGGCATACCGGCAGGAAAGAACCTGCAAGAAAACCTCCGATTGTGGCCCAAAAAAGTAAATTTAAAACCCCATAAACCCAATTACATATCTGATTATGATCCCTCACCCATAACAATGCTTTTTCTAAGATATACATATCAATATCCAAAAGAAACCCCCATATACCCAATTACATGTTTAAAATTTGATCACCCACCCATTACATGGCTTATCGAAGATAAACATATCATTATCCAAAAAAATTATGAGGAGTAATCTGTAGCGTAATCTTGCCATGAGGATATAACACCCGATCAGAACCCTGCATCAAAAAAAAGACAACATATCTGCACACAAAATTAGTTCTGAAACCAAGAGCTTGAGCTCTCAACAGGAGGCTCTCTATCCATGATCAAAGGAGGAATGCTCTGCAAGGGGGATTCCGACCGCGAAGGAGCTAAAGCCAAATAACCAAAAGAGAGCAGAGAATGCAAACCCGTAAGCACTACTAAGGCTTTATCGAAAAGATGTAAGGGAACCGATTCTAGCAAGGATTCAAAAGCATGCAGTGTGTCCTCCAATCTATCACATAATAATCCCATTCTCAATTCGAACAATAAAACTCCATAGTTCCCATTATCCAGCAGATCAGAGCGAGGAAGAAAACCCCCGTAATAAAAAGAGCCCAACTCAAAATGATAATTATCCAATTCAGAATTAACAAGCTCCCAAGAGCAAATCGAGGGAGGGACAAATGTATGAACCAAGAGGTGGAGTAAATCTTTATCAAGAAGAATATCATAACAAACAGTAAGAAATTGAGACAAAATCTTAGAGCCAGAAAAGAGAAGACCAGATTGCAACCAGAGAGATCCCAGCAACCTACGAACCTCAAAATCCCCCTGAGGAGTAGGCAAATAGAACACTTCCCCAAGCAATTCAGAATTACTACTGGGAGCCTCATTTTCCCTTTCAATCGGGCATTCAACAATGACCCTGTATCTTGCAAGAGAAAAAACGTTCGACATATGAAACAAAGCTCGAGAGAGAAAAAACCAAACATTCATTGTTGAATTGAGAATAAAATCGGCTTTTAAAGACCAGTCACCCCCAAAAACATGACCCGAGATAATCATGGTACTTCAAAAATATAAATAAAGCATTGAAGCCAGATTAAAGCTTATACAAGATAAACCATAAATGATGGACTTCGCATGAGGGTGGTGGCCGAAACAAGTACTCTATATCCCAACCGGTGCCACATAACAAGCAACACACTCCTTACCATAATAGCTTCATAAAAGTTGTTGATGATTACCAAAACATATTCCCCGTACATCATGAAACAGTAAGGTTTTTCAAAAAGCACACGAGCGAGGATAAAGTAGATCCAAAATACCAACTCATGACCGTGAAACCAACCTGTTGACGGGGCACCAACAACATACCATAACAAGCACCACCCTTGCTGCTTATGATAGATCATAAGCATACTCAATAGCCACCTAGGAAATGCCTACAGATCATGTTTACCACTTGCGCATAAACCCCAAACATGCTACCTTCTTAAGGCATAAGGGCACTAAAGGAATTTTTTATGAGAACATACCTTAAGAAAAACCAATAAAAATTTAATGCAAATATTTCATAAGGGAAGGCGGAAGCTCATTTATACTTATGTCTTGCAAGTTTGCATTAGTGTCAATAGCTAAATTTGCCAAAAAATCCGCTATTATATTAATTTCTCTGAAGCAATGGGTGATCAAAAAAGAATCAAAGAAAGCCAACTGTTGTAAAATTAACTCCAGAAAGCCAACTGTTGTAATATTAATATATTTAATTATTAATATAATTTCTTATTTTATTAAATTTAAAATTTTAAGAAAAATAAAATCGATAAATATATTAATTTATAATATTGAAAAATCATATACAATAGATTTAATTATTAAATAAGAATTTAAAAAATAAAAAGAATCATGTCACATCGATTTCAGGTGTTCAAACCATATGATTGGTGACACAGACAAGTTTATTAACCTTGAGAAATATGTTGGTTGATTAGTTAAGGTTGCAAGAGAAGAAATTGCACCTATTTGTTGAAAAAGAAGCATCTTTATTAATGGTGAGCATAAAACTAATGATGTTTATTACATTAAAGGTCCAAGACATAACCTATTGAGTGTGAGTCAAATGTGTAACAAAATTTATAAGGTCATATTTCATGGGTCTAGATGTGAAACCAAAAAAGGAAGTTTCAAAAGATTACTTGCAAAAGGTACAATGACTAATTGCAATGTTTATGATATGAAGGAAAATAATGGAGACAATGATTTACTGGCACAATTTTATAATCAAATTGAAGATGTACCTATGACTGAGACTATTTATACTACTATAAGAGTTATGGGTGCCTTAGAAAATAAAAGTTGGGTAGAGATAGTAGAAGAAGAGTTGAATCTAACAAAGGAAGGACGAACATTGAAACTAATACCTAACAAGCCTATAAGATTTCCACAATCCATTTGAATCTTGTATGCAATTTTTGGATTTGATTGTGGTGGAAGCTTTTAATACAATCAAATCCAGAAACTGCATACAAGACTAATACCTAACTCAGTAGACAAGAATGTGGTAGAAAACAAATGGGAGTTCATAAACAAGATGAATAAAGTTGTTAGATAAAGATAAAAAATGATGTAGGGAACTCAAATAAAAATGGTTTCCCTCGGTTCTAGAACAAGAAAGTATTTGGGAGGTCTCCAGCTCCTCCCACTCAAACTAGGTACTCATCAATTTTCAATTGTAACTATTTCTCATGCAATATGTTTTGACATAAAGTTAGTGAATGTAGAAAGTCAAATTATATCTCAATTATTTACTAGTTATTGTTACAATTGCAATAAGGTTGGTCATAAGTCTAATGAGTGTAGATGTAGGATGATGTGGAATTAAAATAGTAGGAATGTTTAGTCTTCCAATAGATATTGTTATGATTGCAACAATTTTGGTCATAAGTTTGTTAATTGAAGAAGTGTTATCAAAAGGAGTGGAAGTATCATAAGAGATTGAAGTATTAGAAGTAATAGAAATAGTCCAAAATGAGGTATGACTTGTTACAACTGTAATAAAATTGGACACATTGCCACCATTTGCAAAATAAGGAATGAGATGTCTACTAGTTTGGTAAATAAAATTTATGTCAACAAAGAAGAGACGATGGATATGACATGTGTGAATAAATTAGAAGAAAAGGTGGAAGAAAAGTGTGAGGATGGGTATGTACCCTTTGGTGATGCTATTTTTTCTTCTAGTAACTAGATAGTATGCACTGTCTAAGGTGGAGAGAAAAATAAAGATCTTATGATCCCCCCTTGTGGTTTAGATGTTGAAGTTATTCTCAACATGGAAGAGGTTTTTTCAAGTGTTTTCAAATGGTTTTATTGATGAACAACGTTGTTTAGTTGAATGGTGTAGTATAGCAATTTTGGCTTAAACCTTGAGTTGTTGGTAAAAGGTGTATATTGCCCAGAAAGAATAAGGATTGTTTGTGCTTTCAATGTAGATTCGAGAGTCTACCTCATCATCAATTAGGATTCAAAAGTATACTAAGGGTTGATCATACACTTAGATAGAGAAGTAGGTGAAATTGCAGAAGAAATGGTTTGGATATAGAGGCTCCTAGAAGTTGTTGTGTTGAAGCAGATATGACAAAGGAAGAAATTACTAAAGATAATGTTGTTGAGATTTTCTCCATAAGATTCAAGAAAAAACATGAAATATGAGACGACAAAAATGCAGAATATAAAGAGTATAAGTAGAGGTGCATCTGTCCAGGGGAAGTTGTATGGGTTTTTCTTTTGCTTCTTTAATCAATGTTGTTGTTGCTCTTAGGGGAGAAGATAAGGATGAGGCAATCTGAAAATAGTTATACAAGAATGATATCTCTATCAAGGGAAGTATTGTAGTGTATTGTGACATTTCCTACTATAGTTTGATGTGACGTAATCATTGAGAGGAAGAACTTCAATTGAAGGAATAACTATTCAAACTTGCATTCATTGTGCTTGATATCAAAGGGGGAGAGATATACAAGTTGAGCTTAGTTGTTTTTCTATTAGTGGTACACAAGTGTTGTCATCAACAACAAAGGGTAGAGTGTTGGAAACAAGAATTGTTGTGTTGTTTTTCCATTGATGTCAACCTATCTTGTGTTGTCATTGATGTTGAAGTAAGGATTGTGTAGTGGAAGTTTCAATATGTAGGAAAGAGTATTTATGTGTTTTAGTATTATTGAGTTGTCTTGTAGAGATGTTGAAGTGTTTTTAGAAGGTTGGTATAGTGGAAGTTTCAATATGTAGGAAATAGTATTATTGCAAGAAAGAGTTTTTAATGTCCCAGTGGAAAAATGCCTTGCATTCATCCAATATGTGAAGAATTTGTATTGTGTCTATGGATACAATTTTTATGTTCTATGTATGTTGAACTAGTAGATTTGTTTTATGATCTATATATATTTCACTATCAAAATTGTAGGTCCTATGTTGCTCGGATGGTAGAATTGGTTGTTGTTGTCTTTGATAGCAAGTTTGTGTATAAAAACAAGTCCAAAGAATGCCTAGTGGCTTTCCGATATGTGAAGTCAAGTGTTGCAGTTTTGAGGAATTATTCATGTGGTTTGTGCAGTATTCTAGTTTAGTTTTCAAGTGATTTTTTGGTTAACAAGTGGATTTTATGATGTTTTGAGTTTTGTGTTGTCAGCTACTTTGGTTTCCAGATGACTATGTTAATGTATCCTACTTGGATGGCATTCCTTTTGTCTAGGTTTTGTTTGGATAATGATTTTAGTTAGTGTTTCGGGTCTCATTGAGGTGTGTGGAGATCCTCATTGTGTAATTTACATTGGAGGATATATTTGGGTCAACTAGTTAACATGTTGTAATGTTTTCCTACGTGTTTCACTTGATGTCGATTTTGGGAGGTGTGCTAGTGTGTGCAGTTCATTGGAATCATTTGGAAATGATATATTTTGTGATGTTTTTGGGTCCTCACTATCTCTTGAGGTGGAATGAAATGAATTATTAGATGGGTATGTGCAGGATCATGGTGGAGCAAAACAGGCCCTCAAGTGGCAATGAAAATTCAGAAAATCAAAGTTATGCAACTTGACATGAAAATTTGAATAGGTTATGAACATTATTTTTAAAATATGTAAGAAGAGAATCTGTAGAAATTTGATTTTAGTTTCTAAGCTACTAGTTGTTTTTTGAAAAAATATATATATATTTCATGAAAAATTAAAATTTCAATGCAGTGGTACTAAAATTTCAGAAAAAAAGATAAGAAGTAGGTGTATGTCTGACCACCCTAATCATTATAAAATCATACTATTTTTTCATAATATTTATAATAGAAGTAGTTGACTTACGTCTGGATGTGACACATATTTTTTTGTAATTTTTTATGAAGAAAATAATTAATTATGATTTTTTTACTATAATTTTTCATAAATTCATAAATTCAAAAACTCCTATGTTTGACCACCTTAACTTGGTCTAAATTTTATGAAATTCAATATTTTTTCCTATAGTAGACAAAGCATAGAATGTGACGCATGTTTCGGATTCAAAAAATGTGATACTGTTTGAAAGTATATGGGTGTTTTTCAATCAACCTATCAATCAGGACTTTAGTCAGAATTCAATTAGAAAATAAATAATTATTATTTATTAAAGTCAAAATAAGACAAACCTTATATTGTTGGAAAGCTGAGAACATCCTTAAAAACTCTTTTTTGTTTTATCAATTTTAGCTAAAAAACATTTGTCAACCACCAATGCAAAGTCTAGAAAATTAAAGAATACTCAAAAACATGGTTTTTTTTTTGACTTTATAGGCTTGTCGTTTCCAAGCCAAATCCCAAAACATTCCTGAACCAAATTTCAAAATTTAAAATTTATGTCTGAGAAATCTAATATCTGATAATATTGGATATCAGCTATAGTCAGATATTCGATTTTAATAAGTTATGATATTAATATATTAATATTATAGACACATAAATTTATCCACCAAATTAAATAAATATTTAATATTTATTTAATACACTAATATTTCTTTATTAATTAAATTCACATTTAATTAATTAATTCAACCCCCATTCTGTTATTTTAATTAAATAACTTACATAAATTTATTTAAATTAAAATCCCTATCTATAACCCGATTATTAAATAAATCTAATTTATTTAATTTCCGTCATTCCTCTCATTTTAATAAATCAACATTTATTTTAAAACACAAATCAAATTCCCCTTTTAAAAATCAATATTTATTTAAAATCCCACCCAACTTGTATTTTCCTACAAATGCAAGTTGCACCAATAAATAGATTTTCTTTCTATATAAAATCCTTTTTTCTCTCACCCACAAAACCCACTCACCCACTAACTTCCTTCTAAATTCTTCTAACCCCCCTCTAATTAGCTTAATCCCGCTCTCTAATCATTTGTATATTCCCAAACAAAGGCCACTTCTCAAAAAAACCTCAAAGTCTTTGAAATGCATTAAAGGCTTTTATTCTTCAACAAGTTAACCCCCAAAGTCTTTCAAAGCCTTTATGGCTCTTACATAACCATTAATGGTTAACTCAACTTACCCACATGGTTAGAGACTTTCCCTCTAACCCAACCCTCATTTAACTCATAGGTCTCTTCAAGCATTTATTGCTTCGATCATGGTTATCCCCATTAACTCTTGCAGAAGAGTTTATCCATTAGATAAAAGCAATTACCCTTGGATAAAAGTTTTATCCACTAACTCAAGCCTAACCAAACCCTCCTAAGGTAATCCTCATGTCATCTCAAGCATTTAATGCTTCTTCCCTCTCCTCTCAAGCCATCTCATGTTGACACTTGTCATCATGGGATTGGGTTGAAAGCCATCACATGGATCACAAACCTATCAATCCTAGCCCTTCAGAAGCCCACTCAATCTTGTCCATTCAGTCAACATTTTTCCGTATAAAAGGACCTCATTTCTCAAAAAAAAAAGAAGCATTTTTGCATTGTTATTATACTAAGATTCATATAGACATTAATTAGGAGCTTTATCATAGAAAATCATTTACACTTACATAAGCATTTGTTTTCATTTACAACCATCTTTAATCTTCATATGACATCCATGGATAGTGCTAAAAGCTGAGATCTACACTCATGGGGGACTTGGAGAGGAGAGGAACAAGGGAGAAACATCTATGAGCATCTTTGGGAGCATCTTGGGGGGTCTTCTTTCTCTCTTTCATTTATATATGCTCTTCATTGTTTGCTTTATATCTCTCTTGGTATGCATCTTAAGGTTTTTGAGTTCATTCATGTTTAGTTTTGGTTGGAACTAATCTATTAATGTTTGAACTTGTGTTTGTGCCTTGTGCCCCTTTTGTGTTGCATCATTTGGTGAACCCAACATGAATCGAACACGCAAACTTTTGATGACTTATTTTATGATTTTCCAAAATTTTCATGCACAAGTTGTGCTTTAGCGCTTTTGTTATGTGGTTTGACGCCTTTGTCTAACAGTTTTGGCAATTCCTTAGGGTTTTAGAGCTTTTTACACATTAATTACAGCTTTTGCACTGATATGGCATTTTTCTTCTCTTTGTTTGTCAGTTTTAATTCTGTCTAAAAAAAATTTTATAGTGCTTTTGGTAATATTATAGCGCTTTTGTTAATAGTATAGCACTTTTGTTAATATATCGGCGCTATTGTTCAAATTAGCGCTTAGGTTTTGTCACAAATTAGCACTTTTGTTCCAGAGAGCTCAAAATTGTAACCCAGAAACTGAATTTAGGCTTGTGGAAGCCCACATAAGGTTTTGGATTTTACTAATCTCTTTCTTTGCAGGTTTTTAACAATTTCTTGTAGTTTGGAGGAGTTAAATTTTGGATTTTTTATTTCTTTTTAGCTTCTTTTCAAAACTTGGTTAAAAAGAATTCATATTTCCTCTTTTTTGGTAAAAAGAACCTCACAATTTTGTTTTGGTGATTTAAAAATAAATTAAAACTTGTCTTTTGGGCTTAAAAAGAACATCACTTGCAAAGCTAAAATTTATAACAACTTCAACATTTCTTTTTGCAAGTTAGATTCACACTTTAAGTTTGGGTTGTAATAAGAACAATCAATTTGTCCATTTACTTAAAAAGCGATTTACTTTTAAGCAACGTGCTTTCATTACATTGACCAGGATTTCCATTCCTAGTTAAATAAACAAATTTCTTTGTGGGATAAAAAGAACACCATATCTATTGGAGCAACATCTCCAAATATCAAATAGATCACATTGCAGTAAAAAGGTTAAAAAGAAAAAGTGTCTTTTGTGTTTGGCATGCTTGTGCAAATCTATAGAGTGGTCCCAGTTCTAACACACACTATCCTCTCCCTTGGCTCTCATAGTCCTAGGTGCAAGAGAAAAGTGTTAGTAACATTCTAAATTTTCTATTTTTAAGAGAGGCCTGCCAAGAGACACATCACTCTTGGGATGACCTTGCATGGTAAATCCTTCGAGCCGCTATTGAAATCAAGTGAGAGCGAAAGTTGTAGCCTTGGGTGTAGTTGTTCCTACAGTGTAACTTGCCAAAAGGACATATGGGCCCCACTGTGAGTTACAAGGCTCTCAAGTGAGTCACTGCAAAATGAACTTACGTCCAAAGACATTGAACATTACTAGACACCTCTTATTTTAGAAGCCCACCCATTCTATTGATTGAGGATATTTGTGAAAAGCTCAATGCAAGAGCATATATGGTTTTGCTTCCAAGATACTCACCACACATATTTCCTTGAGTAGAAACAAGGCTTTTTGAAAGGCTACTTGTAGCTTGATGAAAGTGGTGACTCCCCCATCATAGGGATCACCTATCTGTTATGCCTGTGCAAGACTTAGTATATCACATCCTTACCTGCCATGACAGGATACATAAGGTATGTAGTATCAAAGTTGAAGAAATATCAAGTTGTGGGCTGAAAATATTACAACTGGTCATTACCTTAGGGATAAAAAGTGTTTGAGTTGTCTTCTTCTTGTAAATTTGGACTTACTTTAGACCTGGGTACATACATAGCTTTATAAGGATCAAAAATTTCATGATTGGGTTGATTTAGACCCACACCTACTGTGCCTTTATTGAAAAGGGGCAAGACTATGTGCTTGTGTGCTTGACATATTTTCTTGTCAAAGGATTCAAAACAATTTAAACAAAGTATCCATCCAACAAATCTACATCAACATTGATCATTTTGTATGACCATCACTCATATCTTGAGAAAAAGAAGCCTTCATCAAAATACTAAGTTAAAGAAGAGACAAGTTGGTTCAAGTTCTCTTATCAAGAAAAGGAAATTTC
Organism: Cryptomeria japonica; assembly: GCF_030272615.1. NCBI lineage: Eukaryota > Viridiplantae > Streptophyta > Pinopsida > Cupressales > Cupressaceae > Cryptomeria > Cryptomeria japonica. Next base: position 341,554,853 of record NC_081411.1, read on the forward strand.
TTTATATCAATACACAACTCTTTCTCTCACATAGAGTATTCTTACGTCATATGCACTTGTACCTTCAAGGCAAATGCAACGAATTTGATAAAGAGCCTTTTGAGAAATAGAGTTTTCACTCAGTATAGAGCTACTTGGTATGCACTTGTACCTAAGATGTTTTGGAGAGAAGCAGTCAGTACTGCAGTATACACATTGAACCAAGTACTAGTGAAGAAAGGTAATGACAAGACACCCTATGAGTTATGGTATGGTAAAACTCCTAATTTTAGTTATCTCAAAGTTTTTGGCAGCAGATGTTTCATAAAAAGAGATGAATATACTGGTAAATTTGACCCTAAAAGTGATGAAGGAGGATTCCTTGGCTACTCTACTAAGAGAAAAGATTTCAAGTGTTTTAACAAAAGGACAAATAAGATTGTGGAGAGTGTGAATGTAAAAGTTGATGAGTTCCCTGATAAATATGATGATACCAAGAAATCTGATCTAGCAGATGATGAACAAAAACCTGTGATTATTGAACCGAAAGTGTAGAAAGATGCTCAACTGGCAGAAGATGAATAACAAGAAAGATTACTGCACCGAAACAAGTTATACCTAGGTATGTAAGGTTAAATCATTATGAAGACCAGATAATAGGTGACAAGAATGCTGGAGTGCAGACTAGAAGAAAAATCAGAGAAAGCTCTTAAGGATGATGATCGGTTAAAGGCAATGAATGAAGAGCTTGATCAAATTGAGAAAAAAATCACTTGGTCACTTGTTCCTAGACCTGATGATAAAAATGTGATTGGTACAAAGTGGGTATTTAGAAACAAGCTAAATGAAGATGGTGAAGTTGTTAGAAACAAGGCAAGACTAGTTTGCAAAGGGTGTACACAAGAAGAAGGTGAAGATTATGGAGAGACCTTTGCACCGGTTTCTAGGTTTGACGGTGTTAGAATGCTACTTGCATTTGCCGCATTTAAAGGTTTTTAAGTTTACCAAATAGATGTAAAGTCAACATTTCTGAATGGTATTCTTGGAGAAGTTGTGTATATTTAAAAACCGGATGGGTTTGCATTGACAGAAGATAAGGATATGGTATGCAAACTGCATAAAGCATTATAAGGATTAAAGCAAGCACCAAGGTCATGGTATGAAAGACTTCATGCACATCTGATAAAGATAGGATTTCAAAGAACCAGTGCGGACAACAATATTTATTTGAAGACAGAAAGAGACAAGATGTTGATTGCAGAAGTATTTTTTGATGACATCATATTTGGAGGAGATGATGATATGTGTATGACTTTTGCAAATGAGATGAAGGAAGAGTTTGAGATGTCTTTGATAAGTGAAATAAAAAAATTCATTGGTTTGCAGGTCCAATAGCTGGAAGGTGGAATTTTTATCAATTAGTCTAAGTATGTGAAGGAAGTGTTAAAGACCTTTGGAATGGAAGACTATAAACCGGTTGGAACGCCTATGGTTACCGATTGGAACACCTATGGTTACCAGTTGCAGATTGTCAAAAGAAGATGATTCACCCTCAATGGATGTGAAGGAATACATAGCTATGATTGGGAAAATTCATTGTGTTGTTCATAGTAGACCGGATATTGCCCATGCAATTGGTTTAGTAGAAATATTTTAGAAGAGCCCTAAAGAGACACATATGATAGCAGTGAAGAGAATATTCAGATATCTTAGAGGGACAATTGATTATGGATTGTGGTATCTATACAGAGGAAATTTTTCTTTGCAGGTATTCACTGATGCTGATTGGGCAGGAAATGTAGATGACCTGAAAAGCACAACAGGTGGAGCATTCTTTCTAGGTAGTAGACTGGTATCTTGGACCAATAATAAATTGAGTTGTATATCTCAGTCTACAATAGAAGCAGAGTATGTGGCTACATCAATGAATTGTACACAATCCATATGGATGAGACATGTCTTGGAAGGATTCAAGCAAGATATGACAGAACTAGTGATCATACATTGTGATAACACTAGTGCTATAAACATTTCAAAGAACACGGTACTACATGCTAGGACTAAACATATTTAATTAAAGTATCACTTTCTGAGAGAAAGAGTGCAAGAAAAGAAAGTGAGATTGGATCATGTGTCAAGTAAGGAGTAGTTGGAAGATATATTCACTAAACCATTGCCTAAGGCTACCTTTGAATATTTCAGAGGTAAGTTAGGGGTTATACCCCTGCCTAAGGTCAATTAAGAAGATGTGGAAGCATCAATCCAGTGGACTCATTCAATGTATTTCACTATGGATTGATTGGAAGTGGGATACTCCTCAAGGAGAGCAGCTAAGATGAAGCAGCAGAGATGAAGACAGAAGATGTTTGTGCACCTTTGGCATTGCTTTCAAAGCGAGGGAAGAACACTAATAGGGAGAAGTAATACAAATGAGGATAAGATCAACTAAAGCACAGATCAGTACAACATGGCATGATGAGTTCTTGGTATTTGTCATCAGTTGATTGTTTTGGTGTTGCATTATTTTAATGTTGTCATCAATGCCAAAGTGGGAGAATGTTGGCATGTTGGCATAATTGATGGAGATGATAATGTACCGGTAAAGGATGATGTTGATATGAGGATATTGATGGATTGTTGGTGATGATATATTGATGGACTATTGTTGATGATATAATTGTGATATGATGCTTTGTGATCAGTTATTTGTGTTGTCATTGATGGCAACCATGTTTGTTTATGATTTTTTACGTCATCTAAGTCATCTGAGTCTACCAATATTTCCTAACCAGTAATGGATTGAGTTGGACAACAAAATTGTTAAGTAGCAGTTAACCGGTAAGTAGGAATAGAGAAGGAGATGGTTGTGGTAGAGATCCATGTTGAGATAGGTGTTGCGGTTTTAAATGTATCCTTATGACATTATAATGAGTCTATGACAGGAACGACATCATGTTTGGAGAATCGAAAGTCATGTTTGTAATTGACTATTGTATATTCAGTGTAGGGTTTGAGAACTGATAACAAAATCTTTGACTGGCGATGTTTTATGGTTTGGCGGTGAATCTTTTCATGTTCTTAACTTAGTGGTGATGTGTCAGAATCCATGTGAATGGATAAGATGTTTGAGGGTGATCAAGGAGCGAATTTCTTGGAAAAAAATGAAGTGCTTAACAAAATGTGATAAGGGTTTGACAGCTTATCAGATCGATGTCCGATGATGTGTTATGATCATTCAATGACTATAATTGTCTTGAAATTTATTGTAATGATTTGTAATGATTTATAATGATTTGATATGACCTATGATATAAATTCATTATAAGTTAGGGTTATGTAACTAGCCTAATTGTAAAGTGTATTTAGGTCTAGTTTGAGAAGGTTTAATGTGTCAGCGATCAGAGAAGAAGAGTGCGTTGAACCAAATTGACATGTTTACATGAGTGAAGTAGATTGGAGCTAAAATGGATCTATAGTAGCAAGAAAAGAGTGTATTGATTAGATCATTTATCCGTTGTTTCCTAATTGTTGGAGTAGTATTAAAATCCCTTAATCGGGTAGGTCCTAATAGGCCTGATCTTGTAAATCCCTTCGTCGGTTGGCCCATTAACTTGAGTTCAAATCCTTTAGCAAGGTTACTCCTTATAGGGTAGAGCTCCTAACAAGAATGTTTTTAAAATCCCTTCACCGGGTGACTCCTAATAGGGTCTTCTCTTAACTGGGCATTGTTGTAAAGCTCCTAACTGGGCTAGGCCTTTAACGAGGCACATTCCAAAAGTGTGAAAATTTTGTGGGTACCAATTCCCATCATCGTTTTTCCCATTTGGGTTTCCACGTGAAAAATATCAGAGTTCATATGGTGGTTGATCTAATAATGTTTGGATTTAATATCATTTCATTGCTTACATGTTGATGAACACATGAATGAGTAGTTTGGTAAATATTCTTTAAGTGATTGATTAAGTAGATATTGGTACTGGTTATGTACTGGTTTTTAGAAGTATTTGCATATTTGTGAAAGATTACAGTCTATTGTTATTACTGATTCACCCCCCCCCTCTTAGTAATAACCAAATCCTCACAATAATAACTCACTCGGAGAAGATGAAACAAGAACAAGTCTACCAGTATCTAGAAGAGGGGCAGTGACAAACTCAGGAGAAGGTGGGGCCTTCTCGATCGCACAAACAAAAATAGGCAAACCAATAGGCACTAAGGTAGGCAAAGGGATGAGGAACATACCTGTGAAGACTTGCAACATCGTAACTCTGGGATAAGGCCCTGCACAAACTTGTGTTTACACAGGATAGGAGTGTCAGGCCTCCTATCTATTGTAGCAAGCTAAAGGACCCTAGGAAAACTCAGATGTTGGAGCGATGGCAAAGTAGGTAGGTTAGACAAAGTTGTACTAAACACCACCTGCATATATGCCATGTTAAGGGGTTGGGACAAAGGAGGCATGTTCAACAAAGAAGTGATAAGAGGCGGCTCCAAAGAAGGAGCAATGAAAACCTACACTTGTTTGGATGGAGGTTAATCAAAAGCCCTAGAAGTAGTAGGGAGTGAGACCAAAATAGGTGTAGAGATGGGGGAATCGATGAAATAGGCTCTAAAACAACAATGTTGGGTGTCGGATCGATACTAGAAGACTATAAGGTAGTGTCGTGCTCTTGAGCTCGGGCCCATCGAAAGCACTTATTCTCATGCACATGTTGATTTTGACAGAGGTGAGGACCACCAATCGAATTCGGAGAGGATTTAGAAGCATTATTTTCCATAAGAGAGGCCTCTGGAATTGTTTCAAGGATGGGAGAATATCTAACCAAGGAGACAAGAGGTGCATCTTGGAGGGGCACCACATCCACAACAACGGGCGCCTGACCTCATTTCTCTCGAGGAGAGGCCTATTGGAACGACTGGTTCATCAATGTCATGCCCAAAATTTAGGGCAAAAATGAAATGATTTTTTTTTTTAAAAACAAATTAATTAACAAGTTCGCTAACACGACAAGCGTTATTGAAATTTCCATAATTATATTCGAGCTAATTCTGAAACGAACCAAGCATCGATAATTTGTTTAATTCTAATTGCGGAAAACTAACTGGTTTAATTTTATCTCCACGAGATACCTAGTCATTAAGTTTATTAAATCAATCACGCTAAAGAAATAGGAGAGGAAAGTTAATTCAATCTCCAATATGACTATATAGTCTAAACAACCATTTTAAAATTTTAACGCTCTAATTAAATTAACTAGGGCAATATTAAGCATTTAACATGCTAAATACATTTGAAATTTATAAGACCAGGCTTTATTCATAAATTTGTATATTTCTTTTTTTTTCTTTTACTACCTATTAGTAACCAATACAGAGGTATTTAAATATTTAAATCTCTATTAATTACTTACTCCAAATTATAACCAGAATTATATATATATATATATATATATTTATAATTAAATACTTACTCCAAAATATAACCAGAATTATATATATATATATATATATATATATATATATATTTTAATTCTTTTAAAAAAAATAACTTTCCAAAATAATAATCAATATTTTTCCAACCCTAATTAGGGTTCTATTTTTTTATATATATATTAACAACTCTAAACTATCATGTAAATTTTATTTCATTTACCCTAGCCCTACCCGGGCTAGGGTTTAATCTCTTTATTTTTTTTATTACCACTAAAATTCCATAGGGCCGAACAACGGCGGCGGCCATTTTTTTATGCAGGGTTTGAAGAAGGCGAAGGGCCGAGGGCGCCACTGTGTGAACGCACAGTGGCGGTGCGGCACCACTGTGTGTCCACACAGTGGGCGCCGCTTGCGGCTCGCACCACTATGTGTCCACACAGTGGCGGCCGCGGCCGACCACTGTGTGTCCACACAGTGGGAGCTGAAGCGGCTCGCACTGTGTGTTCACACAGTGGGCGCCGCGCGGCCCACACCGTGTGTACACACAGTGGGGTCCGCGTGGAACCCAAAATTCCCTTTTTTTTTTAATTTAGTTTTTTTTTTTAAAATATATTTTATATAAATATATATATTTATATTTATATTTATATAAATTTATAAATATAAAAGTTTTAAGGGTGAATATATATAAAAATATATATATATTTTTTTATAAGATTTACATACAAATTTTTAAACAAAATAACAAAGGGAAAGCATTATGTAAATCAAAATTTCATGTGCACAAATAAATGTGTATATATATATATATATATAATTGGTATATAAACTTAGTCTCTTTATATATATATATATATAATTGGTATATAAACTTAGTCTCTTTTATTTATTTATTTTAATTGCTGATAAAAGAAATTGAAGTAGATTTTTTTGCTAAACTTTTATTCTAACACATTTATTTCTTAAAATACATCATACTATTCTGAATAAAACACATTCATTGATTTTTTTCCACTAATAAAACAATTACTTAAAACACCCTTATTCTTTTTAAATACTTAGGATCTTTCAGCAAAATAACTCATACTTTTCAACAAGTAGAATATTGATAAAATTTATTTGAAAACTAATTTTTCCATAATACAAAAGAAGCTTTTGCATGCAACTCAAGGAGGCTTTTCTTTTTCTGAAACAAAAATAGAAGTAGAAATAAAACAAGTTTTTTTACAACTCTAAGATATTCTGCAAATTTTACAGGATGTTTCTTTGTTTAGCTACGACAATAAACCTCAAGTCTATTTTCAAGAATTACAACTTGCCTCTCATTTCTATGAATGAGGGCATACTTCTGAATCAAATTAAAACAAATATTTGCAAATGGATTTAAGCATCTTCAACAATAATCTTCTGTATCTTTTCATGGTTCCTATTCTCTTCTCCTGACTTTCCTGCATAATAGAAACACAAATATGACCACGGAGTGCTCACCTCCCAGCCTAGGCTAACTGGTAGCCACCCCCGAGCTCAGAGAACCAATTCCTAGACGGGTAACAAACAGGCAAACACATAGAAGGCAAATACATACAGATTTTCAGACTCACTCCCAACTTGGCTTCACAGCACCACACTTTGGTGATGATCTTTTCAAAGGGTGGTAGTGGACCAATACCCTGAGGAGAACTGCAAGTAGGAAATAAACAAGAAGCCACCTCATGGCACAATAATTATATCAAGAATCTCAACCCCTTATTCCTTATGCCCCCCAAAGGCATTCTAGCCTTATATCCCTCCTTATGACCCCCATTGCACAAACAGGCCATGCAGCAAGGGTCACACAAAGATCCCTTGTGATCGCTCTCAAAAGAGAGTCTCTCACTCGAGGGTTGTCACTGCTACCACCCACAAGATCCTCTTCTCTCCCAAGAGTAAGAGGTCTTGAGAAACTCCCAAAACACAAACAAATCATAATGCAAAAATACCAAATGAATTTCTAAAAAAAACATTCAAGAACACAGATTTCTTTCACCAACATACTTCTAGACATAAGCAAGAAGAAGACATTATAATGAATAATGAAACCAACCTTAATCTGCCCAAAGGTATGATGATATTTGAGGAAGAGCTGCCCAATCCACGAATCTTTTTCCTTCTACCCTTAGTCAATTTTTCTATTCAAACTATTATTTTCTTTTCAAAATTTCTCTTGTCTCCAAAAATGGAGAGTGGGTGATTACCCTCCAATTCTCAAAAATCTTCCTTAAGAAGCTCATTCTCTGAGTTCTCACAAGTTTCTAAAAAAAACCAAAAAGGAAATAAAGCAAAATGCAAAAAGACTCTCATTCCAAAAGGAAAAATCTTAATTAGATTTAAACTTCTAATTTTCAATTTTCGCTCAACCCAAAAAAGTCAATTTTTAAAGCGTCAAAAAGATCATTTAAAAGCAGAAACTTGCCTAAAATTACCCCTAACCCCTAGGTATACCTTATGGGCTTTAGGAAACCCTATTAAACTACCCCTAGGTGTTCATTTAACCCATTTTAAACCTCTCTGAAGTTTATTTTCGGGTCAAACATATGTTGACCACCCCAAATATTATATTCCCAAAGTATTTATGACAACACATTATTTTATTTAAGAAGAACTATAATTAAACACTTTCCCACCAAGAGACAAAATAAAACATTTAAATTTAAGTCCACACATGTGTCAAGTGACACAAATAAAACACTTTTACAAAATAAAACATGAAATTGTCTCTTGTGGTTTTACACATTAAATTTAAATAACACTTAACACTCATGCAGCATATACTGTTACGAATAAAATACAACACAAACAGGGTGTTGTCTCTCCAAATAGACAACCCCTGGCTTACGAACATACATAAGTCTAGGTTTGATTCTCCGTAATTTTCCATGGTCACATGGTAAATTTTCTGCGCATCTCAATTTACACATTAGTACTTCCAAATATCCATATATAATATAATTCAATAATATAACAATACACATCATTACTTGCATAAAATTTTCATCTGCGCAGATTAAATACATCTTTTATCAAGCAAATTTCACATAAGCAATTTCATCCCAATTCACATAAACTAACCATACATCATAGTTCTATATTCATAGTAAAGTCCTGCAAATTCAATAACGACATCTATCATTGCAATATCATCCTATCTAAAAATCATGTAGTGTTCTATCTCATAAAGCATGTAAGTAAATCACCAAATCATAGCAATGTTATCCAAATCCTGAAATCATATAAGTTCGAAGTCTCAAAATGCATCAAATATAAAGTATCCATAATAGTCTAAATATAAAATCCACTGAATGTCAGACTGAGTCAAGGTGAGGCCTCACAATCAATTAGAATTGTCATTGATGACTAACACTTACCTGTGAATAAGGCCAAGCACATAGGCAAGGAGGTGTGGTAAACCTCAATGGTTTCCTCATGACTGCAAATAGTATGAAGGATTCAGTGCTTCCCTAATATGCATTATTGACACACTTAAGAAGTGTGTTGGTTGAAGACTAATCAGTTGAAGGATAAATAGATCAGTTAACCGGTCAGCCAGGCATCCGATAGATTTTGAGATCAGTTTCTTAAACTGCTAGTTGAAATGATGATGCGGTCACAAGAGGTGACTCAGATTGCAGTTTAGTAGTCTTATGCACGACCGGAACACTCTGGACAGATAGGTGATTAGTCTAATTGATAATCAGTGACTGGTGGCAAAAGGTGAAGAGTTACACTGGTGAACTGGTGATATAGGTTGAAGGATGATATCCACCAGGAATCTTGGAGCAGTGACCGGTAAGCTGGATACGATGACCAAAGGTGAGTCAATCAGGATGAGATATCATCAAACAAAATGCTAGTGAAGTCTATAAAAGTTAACAACCAGTTAAGGCGAGATTTGTGCGGATTTTCTGGTTCGCATTAAAAAGACAGAACATGATCCAAAGGTTGGTGAAATTATGAGTTGCGGTGGCAGATAAGGATGAGTTGCCGGCGAAAATGATGGAGAGTGCACAAAGAAAGTGCAGGAATATTTGAGAAGATTTGAATTTCAAATCTATCAAGTGTTAGGTGTAAACTCATTTAGGAATCAACCAGTATGTGTCAGCAAAATATGGTATAAAGGTTCTTGGTGAAAACCAAAAAGTTTGATCGTAAAATTGCTAAGTGCAATTTTGAAGAGAGGCGATCTAGCAAGGTGAAAAGGGTGGAGAACTACTAAGTGAATAGTAGAGTGGTGAAGAGAGTGTGTAGAGCTTGGATAGAATGAAGAGTAGAGAAAGAATGCAGAGCACCAGTAGAGTGCAGAGCAAGTGTAATGCAGAGCGCGAGAAGAGTACAGAGTAAGTGTAACTGGTGGTCAAATCAAAGAGCTTCAATTGGATTTGATTGATCTAAGAGTAGCTACTATAGCGGATCATTCTCTCTATTGTTTTCTAATAACTACAATGGTAAAATCCCTTAACCGAGTGGACTTTAATAGGTACCTTTGTAAAACCCCTTAACCGGGTGACATCTTAATCGATGATCCTATGTCCTTTAACAAGGCTACCTATAATAGGGTAAAGGTTCTAACAAGCTTTAAAGAAAATCCCTTAACTCGGTGGCACCTAACAGTGTCTTTGTAATCTCCTAATAGAGATGGCTCCTCACCGAGCGTACTCTAGAAGAGTGCAAATTTTGTGAGTTTCTACTCACACCATGGTTATCTCCCTTTTGGGTTTCCACATGATAAATCTTGGCAGTCATGTTTGTTTGATTTTATGTGTGCATTTTTCTTATTAATGTTGCTTATCTGATAAGTGTTAAGTGTGAATAGAAAATTTGATTAAGGTTAAATCTAGTAAAATTGGTATAGTGTTGATTCACTCCTCCCCTCTCAGCACTGGCTAGGACTAACACGACCAAGGGAATAAAGGGTGTCGGCACATTCTGTGATAAAGGGACATGAGGAGAGAAGTGCTCCCTTTTCTCATAATGAGAGGGTTGAGGAATATCAGCAATGATTGGGAGCTCAAAGGGAGGGATGGACATAGACTTTGACAACATGGGTGCCTTTTTGTTTGTTGCATTGGGCGCAAATGCAGGAACAATACACACCGTTGAGGGTTGTGTAGTCCTAGGTGGACACGAAGGTCTATTTGAGGGAGAAGGCTTAGCCTTGGCCCTCAATGATGAGTAAACATGAGGCACTAGCCGCTCCAAGACTGGAATCGATGGAGGAGAGGTCAATGCAGGAGGTGGCAACGAAAAACTAGGTTGTACAGATGTAGGGGCCTACTCCCCCATTTTATACAAATAATAAGTGCGGTACATTAAATCACCATAGGGAAGCATGGGTCCCATCGGAGCAGGCCAAAAGTGATCCAATGAAAAATCCTCATGAGCAATCAGGGGTCAGTATCCAGTGTCCTGGATGACATGCACCGTTCCCTCATGGGGAAACTTGAGACATTTGTGCACAACTGAGGGGACTGCTTCAACAGAAATCAGCCAAGAAATGTCGATCTTAACTCTGAAGAGGTTCGATTTAGAAATGATGACAAACACAAAGGATACCGCCTTAGGTCCTACAAGGATCATTAAGGTGATACTGCCCAAGGGGTAGATAGAAAATCAATCATGTGTCCTCAAAGTTGCGCGACACTCATCATACACCAGTCTATGCCATCCATTTAGAAAGAGAGTATCCTTTGTGATAACATTGAATCTACTAGATGGGTCAACCATCACATTTGTGACAGTTTGAAAATTCAACTTGGCAGGGATGTAAAGAGGAGTAGGCTCTCTGCAATATAGAGCATCTAGAGGGGTAAATGACAAGGACAAGTCAGATACTTTTCCCTTCTAGGCCAAAGGTGAGCTAATAGGGGTGATGGTGACCATGTTCACATATGGACCATCATCCAAAGAAGGAACTGATGCAGAAATAAAGTTTTTTGAATGCGAAGGAAAAGGGTCGGTATAAATCTGCAAGTCACTGTTGGTTTTATCAACAAACTTGTTTGACTTGTGCTTTTGTACATCTACCTTGATTGCACCACTATTGATGTGGTCTTGGACAACATGTCTAAGATGATAACATCACTTGGTGTCATGACCAAGCACACAATGACAATGACAAAACTTTGGACCATCATACCAATGTGGATAAGGTTGACGCTCAAACAACGATTTTATTTCTAGAAGGGTAATAAGGTTGTCTTTCAGTAACCGTTGCATTATTCTCAAGTAGGAGTCATTCAACTTAGTGAAGATCCTATTTTATTGCATGTCTTGCACAACAACCATCAGAGGAATAGCCACAACATTAGCAATGGCCTTATTCTTCTAGAACCCATATGTGGTTGTACCTACAAAGGACCCACCATGAGGGTTTGAAGAAGTATCTCCGAACTGTGATATAGTGTGCTGGTGATCAGTGAGAGAAGAGCACATGTTAGAGAAATTCTAATATTGATTAAGAGATAGTTTCTCCCTCAATGTCAACTGTAGATTGCCAATAAACATCCTCTGTAGATCACTATCTAGTAGGGAAAAGGGGATCTTGGTCAAGATGGCTTAATATCTCAAAATAAAATCAGTGATCTTTTTATTGGGGTTTTTTTTACAATGAACAAGGTCAATGATAGTGACCCTGCTACAAATATTCACCTAAAACCGTTCAAAGAAAAGATCCATAAGTTGATCAAAGGTACAAATAGAGTGGCCGGGTAAGGAGTTATACCATTCTAACATTGTCCCCTTAAGGGAGGGCGAGAATAGTTTCAGCAACACAAAATTTAGACTATGGTAGTCACTACATATAGTCATGAAGGAATCTATATGCATGTTTGGGTCCCCATCACCATTGAACCTATCAAACTGCAGGGAATCAACAAAAGTTGGAAGAATAGTGTGTAGCGTCGTAAATTGTACGCACTTGCTAGGGTGGTACAATTTCACACCTAGTTTAGCACCCGCCTTGGCGCATTTTGCATTTTGCATTGCATTTCCCCTTTAGCACTTAATTAATTAAATTAATTAGGTCTAAGGTCCTATTTTATCATCTCCCATATCATAAAGTTGGGCCCTTTCATTAAAGTGTGCCCCTTTCATTTTATTCTTCAATACATCATTTAATCAAAAACCCTGATTAGGTCCTATTTCGAACTTGGGGGCTTGATTTCGGGGGTCAAAACATCTCGAAATCACCTGTAACTTCGGGATTCTCTCTAAAATCATCATATCCGACAGCCCTGAAAATTTGGTGAAAAGTTGTCGGGACCATGGCGCCCGGAGAGGACCATGGCGCCCGGAGTGCAACATGGTCCCGGACATTTTTCCCGAAATTTTAGGAGCACAATCCAATCATAAAATAAAGCTTAACCTCAAGAAATTGGCGGGATATTCAATTTCTAGGTCGGCCAAAAGTTGAAATTAAGACCTAGGGCTTCATATATAAGAGCTCTCTTTCTTCATTTGAAAGGATCCGATTTTTGATTTTCAGGAACTTCATATGCAGCGAAAGAGCAGATCTTTGAAGACTTCAAAAACATTCAACATCCTTCTATCAAGCATCTATCAATTTCATTCCTTCACTTAGGGCTTGGAAGACATTGAAGAACAATAGGAGATTACCGACTGAAGATTGGCTTGTACTCCTCCCTTGAGGGTTGGGTATGATTTCATATTATTTTCATGTCTTTGCATAAGCTTCAATACATCATTTATTCATGCTTTAGATCACATTGCATCTTGATTTAGAGCATTTACATTATCATTTACAAGAAATTAGGGTTTACTTTCTAGGTTGCTCTAGTTTGCTTTCTTGCATTTTTGGACCTTGCACACACACTAGGTCTGCACACACAATACATTTTACAAACAACTTGGCTATTCGTGGAGGTGGAAATCACCGAAGCGGGGGTTTGACTAAGGCAAAACCCTATATAGCCGCCCGAAACACCTTTTCAGATATAAGTGCAGGTTTTAGGACTCGGACGACGCCGCAGGTTGCAGATCCGGAAGAAGCAGACTGAGACCGGCCTTCCCACCAAATTTCAGAACAAAAGACCAGGACAGGGGCGTGGGGCGCCCTGGTCCTGCCAGGACAGGGGCGCTGGGCGCCCTGGTCCCTTCTGGGCACCCTGGTCCCTACTGGGCACCCTGGTCCCTGGGACAAGGGCGCTGGGTGCCCTGGTCCTCCTGACAGACAGCATTTTCAGCATTTTTGACAGCTTTTTCCAAAGTGCAAAAACAACAGTTTCCGGAGCAGTTTCAGGGGCAGAATCAGGACAGTGGCGCCCGCGCCCCCGTCCCGAACATTTTCAGTCAGATTTTAACTCCGGGTACGCACCTGCATTCTTATTTCATCCTTGTATTTACAGCTGTTCATTGTTTAATCTCAATTCTGCAATCTTGTTATTAGTTCATATTTGCATTTTGGGATTAGGACTTGAACTTGCATCATTTTATCTTTCAATTTCAACAAGGGAATAGAAATCCTAATAGATATCCCATGGCTCTCTCTTTCACAAAAAGAAGTAGCCAATTGTGCGATATCTCTAGGCTCTTTCGTATTCCACAAATGTGTGATTGAAAGTGAGATTAGGGCATGCTTGCTTAGTTTCACTTTTTCTCCTACACATAGTGTCTCACAATAAAATGGTTAGTGCATGATTAATATTCAATAAACACAAAAACCATTTAAATGAGATATCAAGGAAGATTAGATAAGAACATGATGAAAACAAGACAACATAAATGAAATATACTCATGAAGCTCCCATTGCAAGTAGCTCTTCCTTGTCCTCCTCGCCTCCACGAACTTTGCTAGCTCCAAAGTTTGACAAATGGGGAGTTGGAGAGATATGGAGTGAATGTGGATTGTTCTCCTTGTGCTCAACAAGGTAAGTGGATTATTGCATTGGAGGATTTGATAGGATTGGATTTGGATAATGGATGAGAATTTGGATTAGAAGAAGAATGAGAGAAGAAATGGCAGCATGTCAATGCATGAGAAGTGGATCTTATTTGTGAAGAGAATACACTCCAATTTATAGATTGGAGAAGGCCAATGGAGGGCCAAGATTGATTTGATTATGAAGGGTTGAGATTGATTTTAGAGAGAAGGCATGGATCAAGAGTGCCTTGGGAAAATAAACAGGAATATAAAATTCCTTGAGAAGAGGGGGGAAAGGAAATTTGAATTCAAAATGAGGAATTCAAAATTCCAAAATAAGGATGCATTGAGGGATTCAAAGAAATTTGAATTTCTTTGAGAGACTCAATGTTGATGTGACATGAGTGGGAATTAAAAATAGGAGAATAATGATAAGCATGATTATGAGAGATTCAAGAAGGATTAGTTAGGTTGAGTGGGATTAGAAAAAAGTGATTTGTAGGAATCACATGACTAGGTTAATTAATTAGAATTAATTAACTGAGTGGGGATTAGAGGAAATGATTATTGAGATGACTTTAGAGGAATAGGGGAATAATTAATTTATTTGATAAATTAATTATTGGACAATAGTGACAGGATTAATTAAATTAGACTTAATTGATTCTGAGAGGAATAAGGATAACACAATTAAAGTCAATTAATTATATTCAAACACACCATGCCATGAAAACTATGCCCCATTATACACGAGCCAAGACATACCAAGATATAGGATGATCAAGGAAATCTTGAACAAGTATAGTCCCGAGACACAAGATAAAAACAAAGTGAAAATCTCAATCATGCAAACAACATGCACATGACCACCTTACATCTCTTGCCAAGAGTAGGATATGGATTTGGATAAGCTGTCGGACTAGGGAAGGATGCATCTCGATGGGCAGGGTGATAGATTGATTGATGGATGACAAAAGACAAGTTGGATGTGCAAGATCTACATATGAGAGGATTGTTGCTTGGATTTGATTAGTCGAGTAGGGATGGGTGCTTGGATTAGGCACAAGTTAGTGCGATTGGATAGGATTAGAAGAAGGATAAATGATTAGATAGCATGAAAAAAGGGGGATGGATGATTGAGTAGGATCGGATTGGGGATGGGGTTAATGATTGAATTGGAAGAGATGGAGAATATGATTGGATTAGAAAGCATTGGATTATAAATTGGATTGGATGGGGTGGATTGGTGAATAGGATTTGATTGAATGGAACCAATGATAAGGGAGAACCAAGGACTGGTAAGAGGATAGATGGATGAGGGATTTGTTTGGATAGGAGATGAACGGAATGGAGGAATAAAGGATGGAGGGTAGGGTGATGGAGACCCAAGGACTATGTTGCAAAGGAGTGCAATGCCCCACACTATAGGTAGTGGAATTAAGGATGTAAGGATGGTGGATAAAAATGTATGAGGTGGGAGGATAATGTGTAATGGATATGGATGGTAAGGGATTACGGCTTTAATTCTCCAAAGCATGCATGCACATACATTGTTTTGCCTCTTATATGATCAAGATGAAAGATAGGAATGGAGGATTTATTTTGATAGGATGAGGGATATGAGATGGAGGATATGGATAGGATAGTCAAGATCAAAGATAAGAAAGGAGAATGGACTTAGATATGATGTAGATGGATGGGAGGATTATGTGGATGAAGCTTGCCCCCAAGTATAGAGTGCAAGGGGATGAGGGGATTACACATGATGCTTGTTTGCCAAGTTTTCATCATGGTACTTACCGAAGGCGCCACAAGAAGTGGTTTTCACCATTGGATGGAATGATTTTTCTTTACTTTTTCTGATTTTTTTTTGTTTGAATTTTTCTTGATTTTTGAATTTTTGTTTTTTGAATTTTTGGAATAATTTGGATGGAGAAGGGTGAGGATGAGTGGATATGGAAGATAGTGGATGCGTGAAAGAGGAAGGGAGGACTCAAGCATCTAGTTCCATAGATGGTATCACTTAGTATTTATTTGAATTGGAGGTATGCTCATAGATGTTGGTAACAATAATTGGGGAGATGAAATGGATAGGGGATGGAAGATAAGGTTTTGGAAAAGAGTGGATTAACGGAATGGGATTGTGAAAAATGGATGGTGGATAATGGATGGGGTTTTGAATAATTTGTGGAATATCAACATTGACACACACCTTGAAGGGTGGTGGAGTAGTGGGGGAGAGTGTTTTGAATTAGATAGGGGATAGAGTGTGGATTTTGGGAAATGAGGACCCAAAATAGAAGAAGGAGTTGGGATGGTGGATTTTGGGACATAAGGACCCAAAATGGATTTTGAATATGGAGGAGTATTAGATGGAGGATTGGAGGACTTATGAATGGATGGAGCTTTTGGATTAGCATGTTTTGATGCCAATTTTGATTTTTCTTTGAGATGCATTGCCTCTTTGGGAGTCCACATAGTTTTTGATTTTTTCTTTTGGGGCCTTTGTGGCCTTGTTTATTTTTCTTTCTTTTGGATCACATTTTTCTTTTGAGCATGTTGTTTTGAGGGGACATGTTGATCGTTTTTTTTTTGTGGATTTTGAGCTTTATGTTTTTTAGATGGGGCATCCAAATTGCTTCCAATAGCAATGGGATGGGTGCATGAGGATGAAGGATTGATGGATTTTATGGATGGGATGGTGGAAAGAGAGTGTTGGGAGGCATCCAAGGATGTTTGCCTTTGTTGCTCTTGCTTAGGGATTATTTGAGGTGATGGAATGGTGGATGGAGGGATGTAAGGACCCAATATGGATGGAAGGGATGGAGGATTGAACATCGAAACATAGGGGCCCAAAATGGATGGAAGGAATGAAGGGTTTAACTTTGGAACATAGGGTCCCAAAATGGATGCAGAAGATGAGGGATAATGGGATTTTGATTTGTATGAGGGAAATTTGGATTTAGGAGGAATAGAGGATGTACCAACATCTTGAGCATTATTTTGAGGACCTTTATTATTTTGGAAACAAGATGCGAGTCCATTTTGAGGGGGGTGAGATGTGGAAGGAATATTAGGATATTTAGATGGATTGGGATCATGACATGGAGATGAAGGGATACTTTGATCTTGACTAGGGAGGGTATCATGAGATGGAGTGGGAGAGGTGATTGGATCATGAGATGGAAGATGATCATGAGAGGAAGTGGAGGGGATGGGATCATTAGATGGAATGGAGGGTCATGCATCATGAGATGGAGAGGTTTCTATGCTAGCATGCTTTGGAACAAGCTTTTGGCATGTTTGGAGTTGTGGGGATTGTGTGATGGAGGAAGGTATGGAAGGTTCAACTTGGGTGGATGGAGGAATGATGGTATCATGAAGTGCGGTGGATTGGGATTTGTTTTGAGGTGGAGGTGATTGGGGTGGATGGAGGACTTGAGGAGACTTGGCCACTTTTCTTTGAGGTGAGGATTTTGTCTCCTTTGCTAGCATGTCTTGGATAAGATTATGGATGATGGATTTGGAGGATGTGGACAATATGGATTTTGGAGGACTAGGATTAGATGGAGGATTAGGATTGGATGGAGGATTAGGATTGGGATTGGAATTGGATGGATGATTAGGATAATGGATTGGGGAATTAGGATTAATAATTGCAGGACTATGGAGTAAAGGATTTGGATGGGGAGTAGAGGTAATGAATGTGTTTTAGAGGGATTGGGATGTAGATGGGAGGGGAGATGGAGGTATACTTATTTGATTAGAGGAGTCTATGGATGGAGAATAATATGGAGATATGGATGGGGAATAAGATGGATTTATGGATGGGGGATAAGATGGATTTCGCTTGTCAAAGGTAGAGGAAGGATAAGAGATATGGTATAGATTGGGATTGGGTGTAATGTGTTGAGATGGGATGGATGAAGTTATGATAGAAGAGTGGGTGATCATGGGATTAACTTGGTAGGCAGGTTCGTGAATTTACATGAGCATCTTCTCATACCAAGCTTTGAAATTTTGGGTAGTCATGTTTGAGAGTGAAGGATTAGATTGGAATTGGATGAATATGCTTTGGAGGGGAAAGATTATGAAGATGATGTTAAATGAAGATGAGGAATTGGCTTGGAATGATGATGGATTAGATTTTATTTGATTTGGATTGGATTTGGATTGGAATGATGCTGGATTATATTTGATTTGATTTGGATTGGATTTGGATTTGGATTTGGATTTTGATTTGGATTTGATTTGATTTGATTTGATTGGATTAGTCCTTGGATTAGGACTTGGTTTGATTGGATTGTATTTGATATGGATTGGTCCTTGGATTAGGACTTGATTGGATTGGAATGGTCCTTAGATTAGGACTTGATTGGATTGGAATGGATTGAATTGGAATGGATTGGATTTGATTGGATTTGATTGGATTGGATTGATTGATTGAATGGATTGAATTGGTTGATTGATTGAATGGATAGGATTGAATTGGATTAGATTGGGTTGAATTGTGATTGGAATTGGATGAGTCCTTGGATTAGGACTTGGTTTGATTAGATTGGATTGAATTTGATTGGATTTGATTTGATTGGATTGGATTGGATTTTATTTGATTGGATTAGACCTTGGATTAGGACTTGGTTTGATTGGATTAGGTTTGATTTGGATTGGAATTGGAATTGGAATTGGAATTGGAATTGGAATTGGAATTGGTTTGATTGGATTGGATTGGATTGGATTTGGATTATATTGGATTGGATTGGGTTGGATTGGATTTGAATTGGATGAGTCCTTGGATTAGGACTTGGTTTGATTGGATTGGTCGATTGATTGAATGGATTGGATTGACTTGGATTGAAATGGATTGGATTGACTTGGATTGGATTGGATTGGATTGGATTGGATTGGAATTGGATGAGTCCTTGGATTAGGACTTGGTTTGATTGGATTGGTTCTTGGATTGGATTTGATTTGGATTGAATCGGATTTGATTTGATTGGATTTGACTTGGATTGGATTAGGATTTGGATTGGATTTGGATTAGATTTGGATTTGGATTTGGATTAGATTTGATTTGATTTGATTGGATTAGGATTTAATTGGATTTGATGATGAATTGGATTTTGATTGGATGAAAGGATTCAATTATTGCTTGATGGAAGATTGGATAACTGGATTGGAAGGTGGTTGGATTTGATTGATTGGAATTTGGAGATTTGATTTTATTGGATTAGAGGAAAAATGAATATTAGTTGAGGAAGGATGATTTTTTGAATGGATGAAAGTGGTTTGGGGATTGGAGAATTTCTTGGATAGATAGAAAAGGATTAAAGATTTGATGATGGCAAGATGAATTTGGAAAGAGGGATGATTGATTGATTGTGGGGGATGGACTTGGCAAGAGATGTCAAGTAAAGAAAACACAATGGTCAAAAGAAGTTAGACTCAAAAGATACTCATGCTCCTTCGCAACATATCCTATGGCGAGAAAAGACAATAGTCAATGGATCCCAATTAGTTTCCTAGCTACGCTTACCTAGAGCATATACTTAGATGCTTGACCCCACTGGCTCCCCTCCACGGCACTCACTTCTTGGGGCAGCCAAGCATCAATTCCCATGAAAACTCCTCATGGCGAACTTTGTGTCTCTACAAAGGGCCGTAAAAATATGGGCGGCTTCGGAGGTCCGACCTCCTGCACCAATGACTAGAAGGTTTTTGGCCACTATGCACAAGGTGTTTAGTAAGTCTTCCCGTTAGGAGCTACCCTTCATAGTTGCACAAGCGTAATTGAGGCCTATAGCCCAACGAAGCACCAAGATCTTAGTAGTCATGCAAGCGTGATTGAGATCTCTAGGATCCTACTAAGCACCCAATTTGAGAGTGAACTCTCATATAGCCCCAACCATTAACCCTTTCGTAGTCAATGGCCTATTTATTATAGTGAGTTGGGAACCCCAGGTCTGGGTGTACTTACTTGGGTCGTTCCCCTCTTACCTTCTCAAAGAGAAAGTTGGGAGGGTAGGCCCGCTAAGGGTAAACATGCAACAAACAAGAAAAGGTTTGAGGGTCGGGATTTCTGATTGTCTATGCAGACAAGAGCATACTCTCCTACCTCTAGACTTTCCTCAAACACAAAAAGCAAGAGTTCTTTTACCCCTAATTAAGATCTAGGTGCCTAGAATAAAAAGATTAAGAAAACATAATGTTTGGTCGG
The DNA here is from genome assembly GCF_030272615.1 of Cryptomeria japonica. Lineage (NCBI taxonomy): Eukaryota > Viridiplantae > Streptophyta > Pinopsida > Cupressales > Cupressaceae > Cryptomeria > Cryptomeria japonica. Next base: position 341,575,396 of record NC_081411.1, read on the forward strand.
ATTTCTTTAGGCAACCTACAAAACAACTTGATTAGTAGTTTGAAAATAAAGTCCTCAACAAGCATCCTACAAAAGGCGACAAAGTGACAAAAATATTATTTTTTTGATTTTTTGGAAATGAGTAGAAAAACAAGAATAAAAACTTTTCTACTAATGACAAATATGGATTTGGAGGAAATTTGGATGGGTAAATGGGGTTTGACTAGGTTTTTGTCACTTTCCAAGGGATAGGCAAGCATAAAATGGGGATTTTGGAGGAGAGGTGAAGGAATGGAAAAATTTGTCCAAGAGGGACAAAGAAGCAAAAGTTGGAGATAGACAATGTGGGAAAATTTGGAGGTGATTGTGTGAAAGTGGAAGAATTATGGCAAATACTAGAAATAGAGGAATGTGGGATTTTGGGATAAGGTCCCCAAGGAAGGAAATGTGCAAAATGGAAATGTGGGGGATCTAGTGAAGTTTGGAGGAAAATGGAATTAAGATAAAGAAGATATGATGAAAAAATAGAATAAATTCTTGTGGTCATGCTGATTTGCATACAGTTGCACTAATGTGTGTGCGCTCGCGCTAACAGACATATTATTAAATTAAACAAAGCAGATAACAGGAAATGAAAAATTGTGGTCGCGCTGATGCGAGTGCGCTCATGTTGATACAACTAATTTTAGCGCCCAAAATTCAAATTCAATTTGTTTTACAAAAAACACTCGCACTAATCACAGAGCGGTCGCGCTGAAGTAGAAACAGAAAAGAAACAGAAGATAGAAGAAGAAGAAGAAGAAGAATGAGGAGATAGAAGAATGCGCAGAGCGGTCGTGCTGAAGCCGAGGCGGTCACGCTGAAACACAGTGAGGCACCCAAAAATTTTGAAATTTTTCCTACGGTCACGCCAAACTCGAGGCGGTCGTGCTAATTCAGAAACGGTCGCCCTGATGCGCGTGCGCTTGCACTGAATTGTGAACCTGCGAAAAAAATCTTCACAAAAAACTTAAATTTTGTTAAATCTGGGACGTGGGTCCCATCGGGCGTGCCAAATTGTCTCACAATAAAATGGTTAGTGCATGATTACTATTCAATAAACACAAAAACCATTTAAATGAGATATCAAGGAAGATTAGATAAGAACATGATGAAAACAAGACAACATAAGTGAAATATATTCATGAAGCTCCCATTGCAAGTAGCTCTTCCTTGTCCTCCTCGCCTCCACGAACTTTGCTAGCTCCAAAGTTTGACAAATGGAGAGTTGTAGAGATATGGAGTGAATGTGGATTGTTCTCCTTGTGCTCAACAAGGTAAGTGGATTATTGGATTGGAAGATTTGATAGGATTGGATTTGGATAATGGATGAGAATTTGGATTAGAAGAAGACTGAGAGAAGAAATGGCAGCATGTCAATGCATGAGAAGTGGATCTTATCTGTGAAGAGAATACACTCCAATTTATAGATTGGAGAAGGCCAATGGAGGGCCAAGATTGATTTGATTATGAAGGGTTGAGATTGATTTTAGAGAGAAGGCATGGATCAAGAGTGCCTTGGGAAAATAAACAGGAATATAAAATTCCTTGAGAAGAGGGGGGAAAGGAAATTTGAATTCAAAATGAGGAATTCAAAATTCCAAAACAAGGATGCATTGAGGGATTCAAAGAAATTTGAATTTCTTTGAGAGACTCAATGTTGATGTGACATGAGTGGGAATTAAAAATAGGAGAATAATGATAAGCATGATTATGAGAGATTCAAGAAGGATTAATTAGGTTGAGTGGGATTAGGAAAAAGTGATATGTAAGAATCACATGACTAGGTTAATTAATTAGAATTAATTAACTGAGTGGGGATTAGAGGAAATGATTATTGAGATGACTTTAGAGGAATAGGGGAATAATTAATTTATTTGATAAATTAATTATTGGACAATAGTGACAGGATTAATTAAATTAGATTTAATTGATTATGAGAGGAATAAGGATAACACAATTAAAGTCAATTAATTATGTTGATAGGCTTAAATTAATTAAATATTAATTTTAGGTGTCTACAAATAGTATTCAGGAATGGTAATGTCAAGGGGACTCTTCCCGTAATACGTAGGCATAGGTGATTGACCAGATGCAGAGGCTAATTTTATCAATTGCAACTGCAACTGCGCCATGTTTTGTAAGATTGTATTCAGGACATGATTAGAAGGTGAAGGAGGTGGAGGTGGGCCAAATCCACCACCACCTCCACCAAAACCTCCAAAAGGACCAATGCTATTGGCAAATATAGTGCTAGCACTGATTACTAAAACCTGAGCATCGACAGAGTGAGTGAAACACTAACACTAGGTATGGTGGAGTCCACCATGTGCGCGCCTAAGCCTGGAATGTTGACACTAACTTGGGAACTAAAAGGATCACACTGATTATCCATAGGGGGTTCATTCGCCAAGGGCACATGGCTTTTAACAATCATGGATAAATCCCTCAACATCTCTAGGCCTCTCTTGTTGGAGATTAACATGTCTCTCAAGGTACCTACGACATTTTTGGCTTGGGGGAGGACATTCTCTTTGTTCAAGAAACCCTCAAAATCGCTTAGATTTTTCTCCAACATATTGATCTTCTCAAATTATATAGTGACCACAAAATCATGATTGATCACAGGAGGGGAAGACAAGGTAGAACTCCTAGGAGAGTTAGGTTGCAAATTAGAAGGAGAAAGCCCCCCAGTCCGAATATATTTCAGACTATGAGAAGTCAAGAACTCATTAGGATCGGATGACTGCCCATCCTGCATGGTGCCGGGTAGAGGAGGATAATAACGATCAAGGGGAAAACTCCACCTGGAAGACCTCCTAACTATGGCTCCTATTGTATTCTAAGTCATAAAGCTCATAGACAAGGACCACACTATAGGGACATCGAATGATAGAGTTGGTTTCAAATGCTAAACAGAAAAGTGTAGAAATTTAAACTAAATGTGAATGAAAATTTTGTTGTTTTTGAATTTCCTCTTTCTCTCTCTTTTTTTTTAGATAGTTTTCAAATTTTTGAACTTTTGAAAGTTAAAAAGATTAAATGCACCTAAGTGAAGCGAAAAGAAAGTAATGCAAAGATAAGCCTAGTTCACGTCAGGTTCACCAAAATGTAATGGAGGGAATTTGTCACCTCAAGGATGACGAATCCTCAAGGACAAATTGTCCTTCCAATTACCTCTGCAAACTAGTGCTAAGATGAGCCAGGGGATAACAAAAATATGCAGGGAGGGTCAAAAACCCGAGAGGCATCTCTGAGCAGCTTTGCGGACCCTCAGTCCTTGGGATGAGCGTGCGGAGATGGAACACCACCATGATGTGTTGTCGTCCTATACGAACGAAGCGAGTCCGAGTAGAAGGCTCTGGATGCACTGACAGAACTTATAAAACAACTAAATAATATTAAAAATTATAAAAAACACAGATTACAAAATAGAATAAGGAGAATACGAAAGAGTAATAAAATCTCATAACCGATACATGCTATGAAGCCTCTCGCAAGATAATCTCCTCTTCACAAAGTTGTGCCTACACACATGCAAGAGAGAAAATATTGGGGGTTGTGTTTTGGAGCCTGCGTAAGTCAAACCCCCATTTTAGTGTTTCCACCTCTACAGACAACCCAAGAAAGCCACAAAAATGATAAACGATAAAGAAAATAATAATGAAATATGAGATTGGAAATGAAAGTGATAAATATGGAAGAGGTAGAGGATTAAGATAACTCCCCTATCACGAATGGAGATTGGAATTCTTGGAAATGCTTGGAATGGTGTGCTTGGAATGCTTGGTAATGTTGCAATAGTGGTGGGATGGCCTACAGTTCTCTCCAAGAGCTCAACCTACAAAAACCAATTACCAAATTGCTAAAATGTCCCCCCAAATGCTTCCTGAGTGAGAGATATAGACCTAGGAAGGAATTTGAATGTCAGTGACCATGTACAGAAGCGTTACAATTCCTTCTAGGCATAGATGTAACACTTAAATGACCACCTGTGGACTGTCAGATTTGTGGGACGCTAGCGCGTTGTGCGGGCGTCTCCACACCATGCCTTCATCTTCGAAGGTGACAAACTAGCAGAGTTGGTAACGCTTCAACCAGAGCTGACAAGGATGGCCTAAGTGGAGAAAAGGACAAGATGGTGGATCTTGACCTCCAATGACATGGAGGAAAAGTGTCATTTGTGACATTAATTACAAGGGACAATATTTTTGATATTACACATTCGCAACAAGGCCTCACTATTTTTTTTGTCTTGGGGCCCCGAAGCATAACTAGGCCCCATTTTGAAAATAATGGGGCTTCGCTCCTAGTGGCACATTTTCCAACACATGCACTTACCCCCAAGTGGGACTCAACTTTGTTCACTTACCCTATATTAAATATTTACTATTTGATTATTTAATTTTTTTTCTCTTTTCCATATCATGGTATTAGGAAATTATCATTTCAATATGCATGTATGATGTTAGATATTTCATACTACACCAAATTCTAGCACACTATAGGGAAGCATATGCTTCATGATTGGGTGGTAATTTACTCTGACAATCTTATTACCTATGGTGTTCTTGTATGGAGTTCACATGTCAAGAGTACCTATCAGGATTGTTTCATACTCAATCATATGGTCTTCATGTACAAAGGAAATAGTTTTACAATGTGTTTCCTAGCCTTTAAGCTTATGTACATAGATAGTTTTCTGAGATCTAATCCCATGTCACTATTCTTGTATTTTGAGAAAGTTGGTTGAATTTATGTTTATAATGTGTTATTTTATATTTTAATATTAAGAATATCTTTGCATCATATTTTTTGAGATCTTTAATTGGCAATAAATAGAATTGTTGAGAATATTTGATGGATTGACAAATTCACTTAAAATTGCTATCATGTTTGTCTCAGTATAAAGCATCTCATGTTTGGAGATTATGCACTCATTAATAGACCTAAAAATCTCATTATTTTGGTTAGTTGGGCACTCTTAGGTACATAAAATTTAAAGAATTGGATTTTGATACTTTGAGATGTTTACAAATATAGTTTACAAAGAGGACTTACATTTGATTTTTATTTCAATTTGGATCTTAAATGAGTTGTACCACTCAAACTAGCATTGAAGACAATACATATTCATTATCTCACACTTATAGGTATGATGCGCATACATAGTTAGAAGCAACACAATCTCTAATAGGGTATGGAATATTATTAGTGTTTCTACTTTCATTAATAATATCAATCTTCCAACATTGCCCAATGGTGATAAGTTTTTCATAGTTTATATGGTTCCTAGCCATTGAAATATGAAACTATTTATTTATTATGCATTCCCATTTCAACGTATTGAAGTGTGGATATACTCCCATCTCAGTAAGATAGGAATTACCTCACCAAAATAAGTGGGAAGGGTAAGAAAGGTTTTAAACAATCAATCTCACTTAGGATGTGCCTAATATTAATCATATACATTTATTATATATAGCTGGAATATATTTATATTCTTTGATCTTTACTTGATCAGATAGGTAGCTATTCAAAAAAGTATTTTCATAATCATTTTTGTGCAACTAGTCCATTTGTGCACAACATTTTCTTTCCTTATGGCATGATTAAAAAATATATAGATTAAAAGTTAATTTAGGCAAGAGGTATTTTTATGCATTGAGTATTATAAAGATAAAAAAAGAAATAATTAAAATCGATCCTTCTTATTAAACCTAGAATGAGTTAAGAGAGAGAGAAATGATAAGCATATTAGCTTGGAAGCATCCCTCTAGAGTTATGTACCTCTTAATTTGTAGAGAAAATTATTTCAACAAACATGGTAGAGAAAGGATAGAGTAACCCATTTACACCATTTAAGAAAGTGTCAAAAACCTTGCCATTTTTCCTCATGTCCTTAAACAACTTGTATTTTTCATTTTATAGGCTAGTGACTACAACAATTATCTCCTAAAAATTCTTAAGATTCACACAAGAGAGGTTGACCATTCTCAAGTTCTAATTGGCTAGGAAACTATCAATAAGGTGGTGTGAAAAAATAAGTATTTTCATATAAGCAATGAGACCCCCATTTGGGATTTTTTCCAAATCCTAGGTTGATTTGATTTTTAGTATAATTTATCCTTAAATATTATTACAAATATTTCTATTTTCACCCACTACACTCGACACTCAAATTTTTATTTAATGAGTTAAAAATCTAGTTTGTATTATATATTGTTGAATAAAATACCAAGACCATCTTTACAAGTCTCTTAAATTTTGTATGTTAATGGCTCGTTTGGTGAGCCTTGGATATTTGATGTAAAGCTTTTGGCATTCATGCTAGAAACAACCAAATAATGGTTAAATATGACTTTGAAGACGTTATACCCATGTGAAGATATGAAATATATAAATTTCTTTGATGGGAGAATTGATATTCTATTGTTATTAAAAGATTATATATTTTTATTACAATATTTTTCTATAAATAAAACTTGTTTATGCATTTGAGACAATTAATATGCATCCCAAGCAATTAATATGCATCTTTTTATATACGTATTTCACATTCGACTCTGTGATCTTATATCTTCTATACAATAGATATATACAATTTATGTCCAATAAAATATATGCATCAACTGTTTGCCATCTAACTTGACAAAAAAAATGTTATTTAATATACATTTTAAGTCTAAACATAATTATATCTAGTGAAAAATAAACCTTAAAATATAAAAATAAAAAATAAATATTTATAATGTTTTGAACATTTTTAATATTAATACTAAACCAACTTCTAAGACCCCATACCACTCTTGGGCCATCCCTTCTCAATCGAAACCTGGGTTTGTCGAGTTATATGAGGTTTGCGTCGGCAGGTAGGAAGACTCGTTCAAAGATGGACCGACAATCACATTTTGAGGCCTCCATGAAACAAAATTTTATCACATACGATGAAAAACATGAAGTCAAAAGCACATGGGTAGACACCCCATGCCAATTATATTGTCTTACAAGGTTGTTATAGTACAGATGTTCCCACCTAGGCATTGATTTTAAATTATTTTGTACCTAACATAAGGCATCCTTGGTCAAATTGCAATAGTTTGCATAAGCTTCCACCATATATTAATTTAATATATTCTAATAAACTACCTCTAGTTTTTTTCCAACGTATCTTCAAATGGAACCATACATTTTAACATTATATTTTTCTAATGTCACGATCAAAGTGAAAGGCTATTTTAACCCATCTATAAAGTCCCCCCAAGATGCTCCCAAAGATGCTCATATATGTTTCTCCCTTGTTCCTCTCCTCTCCAAGTCCCACATGAGTGTAGCTCTCAGCTTTTAGCACTATCCATGGATGTCATATGAAGATTCAAGATGGTTGTAAATGAAAACAAATGCTTATATAAGTGTAAATGATTTGCTATGAGAAAGCTCCTAATTAATGTCTATCTAAATCTTAGTATAATAACAATGCAAAATGCTTCCTCTTTTTCTTGAGAAATGGGGTCCTTTTATAGGGAAAAATGGTGATTAAATGGTCAAGATTGAGTGGGCTTGTGAAGGGCTAGGATTGATGGGTTTGTGATCCATGTGATAGCTTTCAACCCAATCCCATGATGACAAGTGTCAACATGAGATGGCTTGAGAGGAGAGGGAAGAAGCATTAAAGGCTTGAGATGACATGAGGATTACCCTAGGAGGGTTTGGTTATGCTTGAGTTAGTGGATAAAGCTTTTATCCAAGGGTAATGCTTTTATCTAATGAATAAACTCTTGTGCAAGAGTTAATAGGGATAACCATGGTCAAAGAAACAAATGCTTGAAGAGACCTATGAGTTAAATGAGGGTTGGGTTAGAGGGAAAGTCTCTAACCATGTGGGTAAGTTGAGTTAACCATTAATGGTTATGTAAGAGCCATAAAGGCTTTGAAAGACTTTGGGGGTTAACTTGTTGAAGAATAAAAGCCTTTAATGCATTTCAAAGACTTTGAGGCATTTTTAAGAAGTGACCTTTATTTGAGACTGTGAAAATGATTAGAGAGGGGGATTAGGCTAATTAGAGGGGGTTAGAAGAATTTAGAAGGAAGTTAGTGAGCAAGTGGGTTTGGTGGGTCAGAGAAAATGGGATTTTATTTAGAAATAAAATCTATTTATTGGTGCAACTTGTATTTGTAGGAAAATGAAAGTGGGGTGCGATTTTAAATAAATATTGATTTATTTAAATGGGGGATTTGATTTGTACTTTTAAATAAACGTTGATTTATTTAAATGAGAGGAATGGGGGAAATTAAATAAATCAAATTTATTTAATAACTGGGTTATAGATAGGGATTTTAATTTAAATAAATTTATGTAATTTATTTAATTAAAATAGCAGAATGGGGATTGAATGAATTAATTAAATGTAAATTTAATTAATAGGGGAATATTAGTGTATCAAATAAATATTAAGTATTTATTTAATCTAGTGGACAGATTTATGTGTCTACATTTGCCGCTCTTTGAGACGATGCGGTTTATCGCATCGTTTCAAAGAAAGAAAGATAGGTATGAGAAATATGCCCTAGAAATGTATATTTAGTGGAAGGTATGCCCCCTCGAGAGATGGGCCGAAAAATTTCAAAAAAATGAGCGATCTCTTGAAAAAGACAAAGAAGTTGGGGGAGGTAGAATAGAAGAAATTAGAAATGATGGTGAAAGAATGGGAGAAGACAGAGTGAATACGGAGAAATGAGAGGCTTCTGAAGTTCACAGGGACCACAGTGGTGAGCGGGGTGAAGTAGGGTTAGGGCTAGGGGGTGTATAATTGGAGGGAAAGGGGTAAAACTATATCATTTGCACCTATCTCCCTAGTAGTTTGGAGCTCTAATAGTGACCTTGGGCTAAGGAGTGAGCAACAATCATCATGGTCGTGCCTATAGCAGATCACCGGTTAGAGCAGATCCATCGATACCAGAAACCAGAGGACTACGGACCACCGGTACGTAAATGTTTAATTTTTCTTTTGATGCATTTTTAGCATGTTTTCCAAGTGTCAAATTCCAAAGAAGACAATAGCGCTAGACCTGTGTTTTAGCACTTTTGTCCCATAAAGTAGCGCTATTGTGTCACAATGGCGCTTTTGTATAGTCGGTTTAGCGCTTTTGTTAGTGTAGCGCATTTGTATCATAGGTATAGCGCTTTCATATTTCTAGCACTTTTGTGTGATTGTTGTGGTGCGTTTGTTATGAAATAGTGCCATTGTATAGTTTTGGTAGCGCTATTATTTTTTTAGCGCTTTTGTGCTTTCGTTGTATTGCTATTGTCGACAAAGTGGTGCGATTGTGATAGATTGGTGCAGGGGCACCCAAAGGAGTTCTTATTTCTTTCAATCATGTACAAAGGTGTCCAAGCATGTCATAGGATGAGCTTTTGATGTTTAGTTTCTAGATGATGTTTGATTTTAGTGTTTTGTGCATATTTGCCATGTAATAAGCCCAAAGGCTACCAAGGTTGGTCAACTTGGTCAAAGGCCTTAGTTGGGCATTTAATTCATTTTTTTTGGTGTTTAAGGGTCACATATGTGTTGTGGGTCCACTTTATATTGTCATCATGAAGGCATGTTTCATGTCATGCTTTGTAGTCAAAAATTGTCATGTTGCATTAGGCAACATTGACAATATTTTCAAAAAATAGTTGCCAACGGTTAAGAGGTTGTTCTAAGCTATTGGAGGAGGTTGTAACTTGTTCCAAGGCATGATATAAGCCTCTATAAATTCTCATAGCTCATTTGGTGAAGAAAAATAACAAAAATTGCTTTCAAACCTATCAAAAAGTGTCTTTTTACTACATTTTTGCTACAAATCTGAGTGTGTACGGAATTATATGACTCCATTAATGATCTGAACCATTTTTAAATGTGTGGAATTGAATTACCTTTCATTTGAATCTATTGGGAGGGTCTGAAGTGATTGGATAAGAGAGATATTGAATTTTCTTCCTCGTTGCCTGGGAATTTCCTAGGAACCAGGGTTTGTATGCTAAAAAGCCCATATTTCATCACTCCACTGTGGGAATGGCCTAGAACCCTGGGGAATGATGAAATAGCATGTATAATACTTTTTTCATTTTGATTTGGGAGTAGGAAGTGTTGTTTTCTATTTTTAAGATGATGCCCTAGACTTGGCATGCTCTATGTGACAAGTTTGTGCAAGGGTAAATGATTGCCAAAACCAAGGACAGCGGACCCAAGAGTGATGCCAAATGGAATGAAAGTGATCCTTAGACATTTACAAACCTTTTTTAAAAATTTATCTTGAAAACCAATTTGTTGTTGAAGGTTTTTACTCAAAAATTTCCAAACCGGCTAGAAAAGGGCAAATAGGCCTAAATAGGGTTAGGGTATTTTCAGACCAAACCTAGATGAAAATCTTTGAAATCCTTTGAAGCTTCCAGAATGGTATTTTAATATTAAATTTATTTTGTGTATTGTTTATGGATTTTAGAAGTTAAAGCAGAAAAACAGTAAACAGAGGCCTAATGCTACTAGCCCAATTTACTAGGTTGATAAGGTCAAATTGCACTTGGGGGTTGTAAGGGTTGGCTAAATCCTATCAGAAATTTGTGTTGATCAATTAAAACATGTTCAAGGCCATACAAATTTTGTTTTTCACCTTTTGAACAAAGATCCACTTGGTAGGGGGGGTTTGTGAAGTCAGTAGGCTTGGTAAAGAAGGGTCGTTGGAGTAGGGGTGAGTGAACCGTTGTTTTCTCAACTTGTTAGAGTTGTGGAGATCCTTGGGAAGGATTAGTGACAATATTTCAAGAACTTTGGAAGGTCATTAAATTTGGACCATTGGATGGTGCCAAACCAAGACCCTTGAGAAGAAACCAAGACAATCTACTCATTTGCCCAATCCCTCTGCATCATATTGGTATCAGAGCCATACCCAGGGTGAAGTAGTGTATGTCAGTCACAACATTGGAAGAAGAGGCTATTACAATTCCTCCTAAGGCAATGAATCTTGAAGCTATCAAGAAATTGGTAGAGGAGATGCTTGAGGAAAGACTCAAAGAGAAGGGGCAGTCCAAGAACAAGGACAAGGCAAGTGATGGTGAATCAAAGGAAGGGGAAGAAGAAGAGACCCAAAATAAGGAGGGTGCTAAGTTGGCTACTGATCAAAAGTTGTTCCTAGATGCTTTAAAATCAATAAATAGGGACAATGTGGAAAGTTTACCTACTTATGGCGGTAGTTTGAATGGAAGGGAGGTGCTTGATTGGATTGAAGCACTCTACAACCATTTTGAATACAAAGAGGTTCCTGAGGAGAAGAGGGTGAGTTTGGATAAGTCTAGACTCAAAGGATCTGCCTTGCTATGGTGGACAATGCTGCAAGAAGAAATAATGAATGAAGGGAAGAGAAGGATATCCTCTTGGGAGAGGATGAAGGGCAAAATCAAGGAACGATTCCTACCAGTTGACTATGAAGTGTAGATGCATAGAAGGCTGCAAAACCTCAAACAAAGGGAGTTAAATGTCAATACCTAGACTGAAGAATTTCATAAGCTAAGTCTCAAATCAAGGAAACATGAAGATGAAGCAGAGAAGGTGGATAGATACCTGAATTGGCTAAGGCAAAACATACAAGATGAGATCAGCATCTTGGCTCCTGATACTATGCACAAATTCTTCCAGTTCACATTGCGAGTGGAAGACAAGATAAGAAGAAAAGGAGAGAAAAACAATAGAGGAAGGGGAGGTAGATATTTCAGAGGTAGAGTTGGCTTTGGAGGAAGGAACAAACCTTTCAAAAATGGAGATTCAAATCAGCAAGAGTCCAATGGAGACTTCAATAATAGGAATGGAGGCTTTAGAGGAGGAAAAGACCCTTTAGTAGGGGTAGACAAGGAAATCAAGGAGGAAGAGGCCCTAGTGTGTTCATAGGAAAATGCTACAATTGCAATCAAGTGGGTCATACCATGAGTAGGTGCCCTGAGAAGGCTTCTAGTTCACATTGGCCAGATAGGAGAACTCAACTTGTACGAGAGGATGATGGACATAGTGTCAACTCACCCATGGGAAATGTTGGTCCTACCTTAGATGGAGAGAGTCTTATGCTAAGGAGGACATTGTTGAAGGTACCCCAATACAAGGAACCGCCACAAAGAAAGTTGTTCTTCAAGACCACTTGCAAGTCTCATGGTAAATTTTGTAAGGTAATTGTAGATTCTGGATCCACTGAGAATATTGTTGCTTTGGAAATGGTAGAGAAGTTAAAACTAAAAAATTTGCCTCATGTGAGTCCTTATAGGGTGTCTTGGCTTAATAAGGGGTAGCATGTAGTTATAGATGAACAAACTTGGGTAGATTTTGAAATGGGGGACTACAAGGATAGAATTTTGTGTGACATCCTTCCTATGGATGCTTGTCATTTTCTATTAGGCCATCCATGGCAGTATGATGTTAAAGCCCAACATGATGGGGAGAAAAATGTGTATGTCATTACCAAGAATGGTAGGCAGTTTAGGATGGATCCATTACCTGATCAAGGGGAAGAGAAAATTGTTAGTCCAAGTGTCATGATGGTTAGTGGGAAAGAGTTTTTAGATGCCCTCAAGAAAGAGGAAACCCAAGGTTATGCTTTGGTCTTGAATCCCAAGGATAAGTCTCAACAAGAGAAAGGTGCAAAAAGTGAAGTTCCTAGTGAAGTGCAAACCATGTTGGATAGGTATGAAGGAGTTGTGGCCAGAGATATGTCAAATAACTTGCCTCCAATCAAAGATATCAGCCATCAAATTGATTTGATTCTTGGTGCAACCTTGCCTAACAAAGATGCCTATAAGATGACTCCTAAACAAAATGAAGAGATAGCAAGCCAAGTGCAAGATTTGTTGGATAAGGGGTTGATTAGGAAGATTTTGAGCCCATGTGTTGTATCTACTTTATTAGCACCTAAAAAGGATGGAACATGGAGTATGTGTACTGATTCCAGAGCCATCAATAAGATCACTATCAGGTACTGGTTTCCTATGCCTAGGATTGAGGATCTCATGGACTATCTTGGGGGGTCATGCTACTTTTCAAAGATTGATTTGAAATCAAGTTATCATCAGATCAGGATCAGACTTGGAGATGAGTGGAAGATAGCCTTTAAGACCAATGAGGGCTTGTATGAGTGGTTGGTGATGCCTTTTGGGCTCACAAATGCACCTAGCACTTTTATGCGCCTCATGAATGAGGTATTGGTTGAATTCATTGGAAAATTTGTTATTGTTTATCTTGATGACATTTTGGTGTTTAGAAGGTCCAAGGGAGAGCATTTGAAGCATTTGGATCAGGTTTTGAGGAATCTTCATGAGGAGAAACTAGTAATCAATCTAGAGAAGTGTGAATTCATAAAAACTGAATTGGTGTATTTAGGCTTTGTGGTTTCTCAAGGATGTTTAAAAATGGATCCTTCAAAGGTTGAGGCTATTGTCAATTGGCCTACACCTAAGATAGTAGGTGATGTTAGGAGCTTTCATGTATTGGCTTCTTTTTATAGAAAAATCATCAAAGGTTTTAGTCATATTTATGCTCCAATTATTGACAATATAAAGGGAGGAATCAAGTGCAGGTTTGAATGGACAGAGAGGGAAACCCAAAGATTTGAGGTGTTGAAAAGGAAGGTTGCTGAACTTCCTACCTTGAGGCTTCCTAATTTTGATCATCTTTACACAATTGAATGTGATGCAAGCAAGCAGGCAATAGGTGCAGTCCTTAGTCAAGAAGGACATCCAGTGGCATTCTTTTTCTGAGAGGATTGTTTATACTGATGACCATGCATTAAGTTTTATTAAATGGGCAGGAGAAGTTGAATCAAAGGCATATCAAGTGGGTTGAGAAAATCCAATCTTACACCTTCACAATCAAACATAAGAAGGGTGTGTCTAATAAGGTTGATGATGCCTTGAGTAGGAGAACACTTACTATTCAAGAAATCCAATGGAAAACTGTTGTTGTTGATTCTCTTAAATCCATGTATAAGGAAGACAAAGATTTCAAAGATGCATATGATGTAAGTTCTAAATTTGTTGCTTCTTATCATGTTGAGTTTGTTGACTTCATGTTGCAGGATGGATTGCTCTTTAAGGGGCATCAACTTTGCATTCCTCAATGTTCTATGAAGGAGAATATCATCAGGGAAAAGCACAATGGTAGTCTTGGAGGACATTTTGGTTTGGATAAAACTTTGGAGCAGGTATCAAGGTTTTACTTTTGGCCTAAGATGCAATCAGAGGTGAGAAGGTTTGTAGAGTGTTGTCCTATTTGTCAAAGGGAAAAGGGAGTTTCTACTAATGCTGGATTGTATCAACCTTTACTGGTTCCTACTAGGCCTTGGGAAAGCCTTAGTATGGATTTTGTACTTGGTTTGCCAAAAACTCCTAGGGGGTTTGATAGTGTCTTTGTAATTGTTGATAGGTTTAACAAGATGGCTCGTTTTGTGCCATGTAAATGCACAAATGATGCATCTCATATTGCAGGTATGTTTTTCAAAGAAGTTGTCAGGATACATGGTCTACCTCTCAACATTATCACAAATAGAGACTCCAAGTTTGTGGGCCATTTTTGGAGGACACTTTGGAAGAAGTTGGGCACTAATTTGTCATTTTCTTCAGCATACCATCCACAGACTGATGGCCAAACTAAGGTGGTCAATAGGTCTCTTGGCAATCTGCTTAGATGTCTTACTAAGCAACATGGGCAAAGTTGGGATTTGGTGGTTGGACAAGCTGAATATTCATATAATGATTTAGTTAATAGAAGTACAGGTAAAATTCCATTTAAGGTTGTGTATGGCCTACATCCTAGAGGGATTCTTGAACTTAGAGACCTTGGAGGTATGGAAAGGAGGAGTGCTCAAGGTGAAGATTTTGCTATCATAATGAAGGAGATCCATGAACAAGTCAAGGCTTCACTTCAACAAAGTGCTGAAAAATATAAACTCAGAGCAGATTTGAAGAGATAATATGTTTAGTTGAAGGTAGGGGATTTGGTAATGGCCTACCTCAGAAAAGAAAGGCTTCCTAAGGGCCAACCCTCTAAACTACTCATGAATAAGATAGGTCCACTCTAGGTAGTGCATACATTTGGTAATAATGCTTATGAAGTTGAACTTCCACCAGATTTGGGGATCTCTCCTATCTTCAACATATGTGATTTGATAGCAATCAAAGGTTCCTTGGTGGATACTACACCTGGTTCATCTCTTGGTGAGGATGATGTAGATTGGGTGAAGGATTTGCCACCTAGCAAACCATCAGAGTTGGAGAGAATTTTAGATTCCAAAGTGGACAAACAAACTAGGAAAGGTGTCTACAAGGAGTATCTCATCAAGTGGAAAGGCCTCCCTGATTCTGAGGCTACTTGGATGTCTAAAAATGATATCATCAAGCATGGGACTACCATCACCCGATTGACAACTCAAGGGACTTGAGTTTCTCAAACTTGGGGAGTATGGTGTAGGGGAACCCAAAAGAGTTATTATTTCTTTCAATCATGTACAAAGGTGTCCAAGCATATCATAGGATGAGTTTTTGATGTTTAGTTTCTAGATGATGTTTGATTTTAGTGTTTTGTGCATATTTGCCATGTAATAAGCCCAAAGGCTACCAAGGTTGGTCAACTTGGTTAAAGGCCTTAGTTGGGAATTTAATTCATGTTTTTTGGTATTTAAGGGTCACATATGTGCTGTGGGTCCACTTTATATTGTCATCATGAAGGCATGTTTCATGTTATGCTTTGTAGTCCAAAATTGTCATGTTGCATTTGGCAACATTGACAATATTTTCAAAAAATGGTTGCCAACAGTTAAGAGGTTGTTCTCAACTATTGGAGGAGGTTGTAACTTGTTCCAAGGATTGATATAAGTCTCTGTAACTTCTCATGGCTTGGTTGGTGAAGAAAAATAACAAAAATTGCTTTCAAACCTATCAAAAAGTGTCTTTTTACTACATTTTTTCTGCAAATCTGACTGTGTACAGAATTGTACGAATCCATTAATGATCTGAACCATTGGGAAATGTGTGGCAATTAATTACCTTTCATTTGAATCCAATGGGAGGGTCTGAAGTTATCGAATAAGAGAGATATTGATTTTTCTTCCTTGCTGCCTGGGAATTTCCTAGAAACCAGGGTTTGTATGCTAAAAAGCCCATATTTCATCATTCCATTGTGGGAATAGCCTAGAACCCTAGGGAATGATTAAATAAATAGAGGCCTAATGCTACTAGCCCAAAATAGTAAACAGAGGCCTAATGCTACTAGCCCAATTTACTAGGTTGATAAAGTCAAATTGCACTTGGGGGTTGTAAGGGCTGGCTAAAGCCTATCATAACTTTGTGTTGATCAATTAAAACATGTTAAAGGCCATACAAATGAGTTTCTTCACCTTTTGAACAAAGATCTACTTGGTAGGGGGGGTTTGTGAAGTGAGTAGGCTTGGTAAAGAAGGGTAGTTGGAGTAGGGTGAGTGAACCTTTGTTTGCTCAACTTGTCAGAGTTGTGAAGATCCTTGGGAAGGATCAGTGACAATATTTCAATACCTTTGGAAGATCATTAAAGTTGGACCATTGGATGGTGCCAAACCAAGACCCTTGAGAAGAAACCAAGACAATCTACTCATTTGCCCAATCCCTCTGCATCATAGATGCCCTAGTGTTAGATAAAATATCACTTGATGTCTATGTTGATTGATTGATTTGTTGTTTTGGTGAATCATAGCAGCCCCTTTGAGACTAGGTCATTGTGATAAATTCCAGTTGTAGTCTAGGATTTCCATAATTGATTACTTGTTGAGACCTGAATATACTTGATCAAAAAGTATATGCTGATAGTCTAGGTTGAAACTTAAGAATGTTTGTAGCAAAACAAATGATATGTGTTAATACTTGTAGGAGGATGATGTATGTGCTCATTATTCAGTGGAATCGTGGACTGCTAACAACACTAGTCGAGTGGTGGCATAGCGAGACATGCTCGTTTCATTTGGCGATGGGAGAGATGTCGGTGACCTTGGAGGATGTGTGGTGGATATTGAAGATCAGAGGGGAGCTTGTGACGTATGATTGCCACCTGGGGACAATAGCCTTACGAAGGATATTTGTCGATGATGTATATATTGAGGATGGCTCTGTGGCTTGGGAGAACATAGCGGCACTCTATGACCCACTACCATCAGTGCTAGTAGGTATTGTCGGGGTTTTGCTTTACCCCGATCGAAGTTCTCATGGATTGGCCGTTGGTTGGGGCCAGGTGCTAGAGAAGATGGTTACAGAGGGGACCCGTTATGCATCGGGTCCATCTATGTTGACGCACCTCTACAAGGATTTGCATGAGGTAGTGTATAGGAAGAGTATATCACTAGGTGTAGGGAACACGTTGTTACACATCTTGGCTTGGGAGCACTTGTTAGTCACACGGCTGGTATGTATGAGGTTTAGGGTGATAGATCAGCCCTATGTATCTATGTATGGAGGTTTGATGACCCAGCCCCATTTGGGGAAGTTGGAGTTTTGGTGTCGTGCATTAGATGACTTAGATAGGGTCATATGGCAGCCTTACACTGATTGTGAGCCCTAGGAGGATGATAGAGAGGCCTTACCGTATGTATATGTGACTCAATTTTTGATTGGTCGTACATCCCATATTGTGGAGAGACAGTTTCTAGGGAGAGTGATGAGACAGGTTGAGCAGAGGCAGAGTATGTCAAGGGGTTCGAGGGAGTATGCACGAGTAGTGTGGGAGAGATTTAAGTGGGGGCTAGTTTTGCCCTATGAACAGGCCCTTGCGGAGTTCCAGACATTACAAGTGAGACCATGGCAGATGAGGCCAGAGATTATAGATGCGGGGGTGACAGAGGAGTATACATAGTATCACACCGCTCATTTGATTCCACAGATCTTAGATCCTACAGATCCCATACCACCATTTGAGGATGACAGAGCACCACAACAGGGGAGGAGGAGGAGATTAGGTAGGGGTGGTGGAGGTTTTGGAGGAGGAGGAGGAGGTGGAGGTGGTGGGGAGGTGGATTTGGAGGTGGAGTAGGTGGAGGAGGATGGTTACAGAGGATAGGTAGAGGTTTATAGCCTTTATGACTGTCACGGGGTCCGCTGATATAGGGAGCAACAAGAGCAAGAGGGAGAGATGTCAGTGGTGGAGAGGATGGTGATGAGGCAATGGAGATGGGATAGGGAGCCGTAGGTGGTGGAGAGGAGCCAATGGAGATGGGACAGGGAGCCATAGGTGGGGGAGAGAGATACCTGTGATATTTTTTGATATTACGGTTGTAGACTCGCCTAACAATAGCCGAGGAACAACTGGAGGACAGAGATGCAGAGAATACAGCCAGGGATGTCCAAATTTTTGTATGGGAGGCTGAGTTGACTGTAGTTGTGAAAGAGAGAGATGATGCAGTGGATAGAGTGAGGGAGCTGCAAGATAGAGTGCGAGTTGTGGCAGGAGTATAGTGATAGGGTCCAACTGGGGAGCTGTTGAGGGAGATGCGGTAGGCTCAGGAGGAGATAGATTACTGGCAGGGATTATATGAGAAGGTGGTACCGAGTATTCAGCGAGTGATGAGCTTTTCTCGGATGCGGTGGGCGAGATCAGAGCGGTCACAGAGGGGTCAGAGCAACGGTGGTGTGATGGGTCCTCCTCGGTGAGATGGTGAGGGTGGTGGAGGAGTGGCATCTGGCCAGAGTGTCATTTGAGGTGTTTCTATGCATTATTACATTGTTATTAGACTGATACTTGGATGGCTCTTGGTAGCCAATATTTTGGACATCATTGTATTATGATATATGTGTTCTTTTTTATGAGATATATGATGAGATCTCAGTTTTGGTAATGATATGATATGTATCCATGTGATGATATGTGCGCTTTATGCAGGATGATGATATGATTTATGTTTAGATACATGATATGGAGATGTTTGCTTTCTAGATGCACATGTTGATGATATGATTTCTATATGTATGATATGGATGATTTGCTAACATGTGGATACAAGTTAATAGATGCATGATGTTTTTTGTATCAATATTAATGTGATGAAATGATGATGATTTATGCTAAATGATGAGATTAGATAATGAATAGTGATATTTGATAGATAATATTGTATATGTTGAAATGATGAGATAATTATATGAGTAAACTATGCATTCTATAAGATGAATCTAAATGAATGAAATGTTTATAAAAATGTCATGTATGTTTTTAAATGAATGCACTCAATGGATAAATGAATGCACTTTATGATGAATAAACAAATGCACTTAAATAAATAAAATGAATGCACTTAATGAATAAAATGCAACTAAATAAATGACTGAATGAATGCACTTAATGCAACTAAATGATAATGAATGAATGTATTTAATGAATAAAATGCAACTGAATGATAATGAATGAATGCATATAATGAATAAAATTCAAATAAATGAAGGAATGAATGCATTTAATGCAACTAAATGATAATAAATGAATGCACTTAATGCAACTAAATGATAATAAATGCACTTTAAATGAAGGAATGAATGCACTTAAATGAAGTAATGACATTCCTACATGATATATGAATGTCAAGTTGGTGGGAAAATGCAGATATGGAATGGAGATGTGAGATGATGTATCAGAGAACTCCATCGTGATTGTACCCAAGACAAAGTTTATAGGCTTAGCTTTCTCATAGAAACCTAAATTAATTGCATGAGAACGACAGATATGAACAATGAATGAGAAAATGGATGGGTGATATGCAACGAAATGCAATATAAACGGATGAGATGAAATGGTGATCCATGGCTTATTCACAATATTAATTTTCATCATCAAGCATGGTAGTATCGATCTTGGTCGAGGTATCAGAAACCAGAGTTGAGTGTTTCACCTATAAGAAAACATCGTAGACAAGGAAAGATCACCTCCATTCTAGTTCATGTACAAATGGTCAAGGTATATGTTGTAGTCAGTAAGCCATAGTGATCCATGACTGTATTTTTTGCATAGGATCGAGTAGCTTAGTGACCTTCCCATGTAGACACCGTTAGTATATGCCCCAAAACTTTATTGGAACAATTAGCAGACAACAAACAAACAAAGAAAAAGATATCAAGAACCATCCCAGCTACTCTAATCACTTGTGGATGTTGTTCTTGTGAAGTGTATACCTACAGCTGCTACACAAAACAGTCAATAGATCATTGCAAGCATGGTTAATGAATTTAAAGAAAAGAAAGATAAAACCATAGCTAAGCGATCTATCGCCTCCTAGTAAATGCAAGTATGAATTTTCCTCTCAGATCTGGTTAGGCAAATTCCAGTGAATTGACTACACCTAGATGGAGGATTTAAATGATAAATGATGCATTTAAGCTAGAAATGATAATGATTAAGCTACATGATTCCATGAATATGCTAGAAAATATGCTAAAATGATGCAATTAAGCTATGATGACAATGCTCAAATGATAAACTAAGATTGCATATGCCTATAGTAACAATGTATGAAATGCAAATAAGATGGGATGGGATCAGGGGTCCTTTGTGCTCCAAAATGGGGTCTATTTATAGGATTTCCAAGGCTAGGGGTGAGGTGGCAGGAATCAACGGTCAAGATTAAGTCTAAAGATATCAATGGTGAAATTGGAGGAGGTTGGCAAAGAGGTTGGATTAAAGGGAACATTTGTTCTCTATGGTGACAAGTGTCAAGAGGCTTCTAGAAGAGGTTAGATGAAAGGGAACACTTAGTTACAAGTGTCACAAAGATTTTCTCATGAGAGGGTAAAGTGTTCAAGGAAAAGGGACATGTGGTTAGATGGAATGGGTTAGGTTTAGGAATGGTTAGGAATTAGGAGAATTGAATTTAAAAATTCAAATAATAGGAAAAGGCTAATTAATTTCAACAGCTCATAATTGATTTGTTTTACTTAATTAGGAGATTAGAAGAAATGAATTTGATGGGTAAGAATTAATTAATTTGAATTAATTAATCAAAGAGGACTATTGAAATGAACCTATTAAATAAATCCTAAGATTTATTAATAAGTAGATGAAAAGGGAGGATTTAATCAAATTGTTGATGAATTCAATTAAATTGGGGAGATAGATTAATTAAATAGTTGTTTATTCAATTAATTATCTTTAGACCATTTTTAGGTGTATACAGTGGATATCCTGGAGTAGCGTAGGAACCTGATATAAATAAATAAAATCGACCAAGTGCCTATCATCCAAACATAATTTTCTTGTCAAATAAAATGTTACCATGTCTTTTTTGTGGGGAAGGATGCATCCTTGTGAATACAGGCATGTGTAGATCTTTTGATTGGCTGGTTGATTTGATAGGTGGTCATCGTTTGAGTAGCTCAAAATGTTGTTTTGTGTCTTTTGCGATGTGTATGTACAAGGAATAATATACTTTGCAATGTTTTTGATTGATGTTGATGTTTTGTCATGTTTTTGGGTTTTTTGAATGTTGTAAATATTTTTGGTATTATTTCTTTAGGACATTTTGCAAATGTTTTTGGGTTTTTCTAAGATTTTATGAATGTTTTTGATATTATTTTAAGACATTTTTGAATGAGAAACTCAATGACTCACAAGCATGGATACTCCCATCATTAAGTTAAGAACATTGCCCCCAATTAGATGTCTCTATGAAAGTGTGACGTGGGACACATGAAGTAATAACCCTGATTGCAGATCAATAACAAGCCATGGTATAAATGATGGATGAATGGATTCAATGGATGTGATCGTAACAAGTCTGAAAGAGAATGGGTCCATAGCCTTTAAGAATGACACCTTTTTACCAGTTTTTCACCACCGTACTTACCCAAGGCACCACCAGAGTGGTTTAGACCATTTGGACGAATGATTTTTCTTTACTATTTTCTTGATTTTTGTATTTTTGTATCTTGTTCGAGACTGTTGGTATTTTCTGATATTGGATGAGCCTGATGCTCTACATAGCTTATGTATGAAACCTTTTGAGATTCATGTTGTTGACCGGATCTACTAGTGGTTCTCCTTCTGAAGTTGCTAACTAATATGCCCCAAACCCAAAGATGGCAGTGATGACATATGGACCCAGCCAATTAGATTCAAATTTGCCCTGATGTTCTTTGTTTGGTTGGTTGCGAGCATTCTCCTTGAGAACAAGATCTCCTACTTCAAATGTACAAGGTTTGACCCTATTATTATAGCTTCTACTCATGCGCTGTTGATAGGCTTTTAGGTGGTTGTAGGTAGCTTGTTGCTTTTCATCAAGCAGTTCCAAGTCCTAAAGATGTGAGACTCAATATTCTTCATCATTTATTAGATTATGCAAGGAGACCTATAGAGATGGTAATTCAACCTCAATAGGCAAGATGGATTATGCTCCATAAACAAGTGAGTAGGGGGTTGCACTTTTAGGGTTTCGAGTGCTAGTTCTATATGCCCATAGTGTTGGATTCATACAAATGTGCCAATCACAACCAACATCATTAACTGTCTTTTTGAGGATCCTCAATATATTCTTATTGGATACTTCTTCCTAACCATTACCATGTGGGTAATATGGGGTGGAAAAATGGTGTTGGATATGAAACTTCTAATAGACCTCATGGACATCTTGATTTTTGAAAGGGAGCCCGCTATCTATGATGATGGACATGGGTACACCATACTGACAGATGATGTAATTGAGGATGAATGAGGTGATCTTCTTGCCGGTGATTTGGGTGAGTGGAATGACTTCGATCCACTTGGTGAAGTACTCTATGGCAGTAACAATAAATTTATGACCATTGGATGAAGATGGATTGATTTTACCCACAAGGTCAAGTCCCCATTGACAAAAGGGCCATGGTGTTGTGCTAGGTTGTAATTCTTGTGCTGGAGCATGTATTAGATCTCTATGAACTTGGCACTTCTTGCACTTTCTGACAAAGTAGTAGGAGTCCTTCTCCATGGAGGGCCAATAGTATTTGGCTCGCATGATTTTCTTTGCTAGTGAAGGACCGCTTGAGTGAGCCCCACAAATTCCTTCATGTACCTCTTCCAAGACTTTTGTTATCTCATCTTGTTCCAAACATCAAAGGAGAGTACCATCAAGACTTCATCTATATAGGGTTTCAGCAATGATGGTGTATCTAGTGGTTTGGTGGATAAAGGTTTTTGCTGGTTGTTTGATTGGTTAGGAGGAAGTGTGTGGTCACGTAAGTAAGTGAAAAACTCACCATACCATGGGGAGTCAAAACCTATAAGGTGACATATCATTTTAGATTTGGGAATATCATAAGAAGGGATCCAAAGTTGTTCTACCAAGAACTCATAGCATTTTGAATTTTGTGGAAGATCCAACAGAGATGCGATTATAGCCATTGCATCGGCAACTTGATTCTGATCTCTTGGTATTTTCTCAAATGTGATGGTTGTAAATGATTCTTTGAAACTATCCACCATCCTTTTGTACAACATGAGCTTATCATCCTTTGTTTGGTATTCATCAATGACTTGTCAGATGATAAACTAGGAATCTCCATATACTTGTAGCTCTTTTAGATTCCATTGCATGGCCAATCTGATTCTTGTGATCAAGGCCTCATATTCTACTATATTATTTGTGCATGGGAAAGTGAGTCTGTATGACTTTGGGATACTATCACCTTGAGGTGTGATAAAAAGAATACCTACCCCTAAGCCATGTCTGGTGTATGAGCCATCAAAACATAGCTTCCAGAGTTGTGTAGCTATGATCATGAAAATTTCCTCATCCAAAAATTTGGAAATAAGAGGATGGTCGCCTTTGAGTGGTGCATCAGCCAACTGATCTGCAATAACCTATCTCTTGATAGCTTTGCGGTCCACATACTCAATATCAAATTCACTCAAAATCATAACCCATTTGGCCAAGAGGCCTGTCAATGTTGCCTTGTTGAGTAGGTACTTGAGTGGATCTATCTTGGCAATAAGTTGTGCTTTGGGCATTAACATGTAGTGCCTTAATTTGGTGGCTGCCAAGATAACTACTAGGCAAGCTCGCTCAGTAGGTGTATAATTGAGTTCATAGCCTACCAGTGTTCGAGAGATGTAGTAGACATCACATTCTTTTCCTTACGTATTATGTTGTGCAAGCAATACTCCTAATGTTGTGGTTGTAGCTGAAATGTATAATAATAGAGGTTTGCTTGGATCTAGTGGAATCAATAATGGTGTATTCATTAGGTAGTCTTTAAGCATTTGGAATGCTTGCTGGCATTTTGCATCCCATTGAAAGAGGATATTTTTAGGTATAGATGGGTGAAAGGACAATATTTATCGGCCAATTGTGCAATGAACCATTTAATAGATTGTAGTTGCCCTTGTAATGTGCTCAACTGACTGATATTCTTTGGAGGTGGCATCTCCATGATCGCCTTGACTTTCGTAGGATCTACCTCAATGCCTTTACTTGAGACAATGTATCCTAAGAGCTTCTCGAGAGTTACTCCAAAGACACAATATTCATCGGGACCTTCCTCAGCCATTTTCATTTTTAATTTCTCCTATTTTGGTGTAGGGGTTGTTAAGCTGGAAAGAGAGGTTGGATTAACATACGATGAGGAAGTGATAGCTTCCCTGTTGCTAGGTATGATGATGTCTGGCTGATGGTGAATATTATTACAATATGCAAATGGATTAGAATCACCGAGGATTGTAATTTCTACCCCATCATGTGGAAACTTGATACATTGGTGATAGGTGGAAGTGACGCCTTGCATGGAATGTATCCAAGGTCTCCCTAACAAGAGATTTTATGGCAAAGGAAGGTCTAGAACTTTGCAAACTATATGCTTCACCACTAGCCCAACCCTGATGGGTAATGTAACAACTCCTCTAGAAGAACGTTCTGCATCATCATATGCTTTGATGGTTATCTTCTTGCTATCATCCACTAATTCTGCTGCATAACCCAATGTTGTGATTAACTCCAAGGTGCATATGTTTAAGCCAACTCCATTGTCGATCAAGACTCGCTTGATTCTATGTTGTTTTATGAACCCTTCAATATGGAGGGAGGCATAATGGGGTTGTTGGAAGGATGTGTTGTCACTTTCGGTAAAAGTAAGACATGGTGATGATTTTAGACTACCAACCATGGCTTGAAACTGATCTATGTTGAGGTTGGCGGGGACAGGCGCTTCTTGGAGAGCTTGGTCCAAGATTGTTTTATGTGAGGGGGATAAGCGTAAAAGCTCTAATATGGAGATGAGGACTGGTGTCTTATCCAATTGCTCTACAAGATTATATTGTTTGGGGAGGGGTGTCATTCCTAGTGGTTCCCCTTGAATAGTAATCTTGCTACGATGCGTAACAACGTTTCATGTAGGATTTTGATCTTTTATGATAAGAGTTGCAACTTGTTCATCCACATCATAGAGGTGATTCACAATATAATTGTATGTGGTTTGTGTGTAATTGGTTGTGGTATCCGTGTTTCTCCCTGATGTTGAATGACCCCTTTGATCATGTGATGGAAGTGGATTTTTGAACATTAAGTGATCATCATTGGATGTTTTTGGGTCGTGTCCCTCAATTTTGATTTCTCCTCTATCGATAAGATCCTAAACAAGATCTTTAAGCCGATGGCAATTGCTTGTTTTATGCCCTCTTCCTCGGTGAAATTCACAATGTTCGTGATCTCGCCACCATGGAGGCTTGAATTGAGGCTCATAATTGGATGTTTTTGGCAAGGTCACAAGATTGGAGGATATTAATTGGCGTAAGATCATTTTGATAGGTTCCCCTAAGGGCATATATGTGCATTTTGGCTTGTAGTTTTGATTCTTTTGTTTTGGTTTCTCTTGTTGTGTATTGTGACCTTGATTTTGTGGATTATTGTAGGTGTTGTTGTTAGGAAGGGGATCTTGTCCTACAAACCTAACCACAGGTTGTGCAATTTTCACTGTTCTTGCGTCCAGTATCCTATCATTGACAACATTCTTGTTTTTGTTTCAAAATTTTGGTTTGTTGTTATTATAGTGTGGATGAGGACCATCTTTGTGTTCATTATAAATTTTGATAAGCCCCTTTTTAAGGAGTGCTCTTTCACATTTGAGCCCTTGAGTTATCATTTCTTGAAAGGATTTTGTGCCCTTCATGTCCAAATGAAATTCCATTTCATCATTTCAGTTGGAAATGAAAATTTCCACTAATTCTTGCTCAGGTAGATGAAGAGAGCGTCTTCTAGACAGTTGTCTCCACTATCATAGGAAAGTTGAGACAACTCCCTTATTTTTTGTTTTGTGTTGCACAAATTTGCCATGTTCACATCACGTTCTATGTTGTGTGTGTAATGAGCAATAAATTTTTGGACAAGTTCTTCAAATGTTCTAATACCACCTGACAGTCGTGAAAACCATTGTGTGGTTGTGCCTCCCAAACTTTGAGGAAAGAGTCACATCAGATATGTGTCCTCATAGGCCACCTCTAACCAAGTGGAGTAAAATTCTCACACATGGTCCCTAGGATCTCCTTTGCCTCTATATTTTTCAAATTTGAGTGTTTCAAATCCTCGTGGAAAAAGTGGCATAAGCATGTTCTTGCCAAATAGATATGGACAAATGCCGTTAAATGAGAACTGATTGGTCTTCACACCACTGTTCAGTTGTTGGGCAAGATTTTCTACTTGTTGCCTCAACATGTCTATTTCTGAAGGAGGAGGAGATGGAGGATTCCCTTGATGATTAGGGTCATAGCGAAAGTAGTCTCTACCTCCTCCACCATCATGATGGCTATGTTTCTCAGATGTTTGTCATAATTGTGTTGTATCAAAATTGGAGGGAAGTTTGGCACCCTCTTGAGTGAGTCTCAAGAAATGAGCATCGACATTATTTCTAAGAATTTCATCAAAGAGTATTGAATTTTGGATTATGTTATGCTCTTTCTAATTCTTCTGGAGTTGGAGTGCTAGGATATTCATCATTAGTGCCTCCTCCAAAGGCCTCATGAAAGTCATTGATGTTTTCGTCCTCCTCTTCAATTTCTAGTTGTCGATTTTTCATTGTTCTTGTTTGAGCCATGGTTTAAAAGTTGATGTTGTGAAAATGACTATGAGGTGGTCTTCCAAGATTCTGAAATGGTGAGGGCGTGATGAAATGGTTGACGGAAGACAAAGTTTTTTGAAATGCTTGGTGGGAGATAGATCTGTAATATTGAAGGTTGGATGTCAACAGAGTCCTTTGTGAATTACTTTTGTGCTTTTCAACAATTTTGGTGCGATGAGGTATAGCAAAGTTCGAGATGTATTATAATCCAAGCTACCTAGTAATGAGAGGATGCACTCATAAACTAGTTTTAACCTATCTAGATATGTATAAATGCCTCTTAGGATGATTGATCCTAGATGTAGCGACACCCTAAAAGTGATTTGTTGGTTTTGTTTAAACAATATCTGAAAGGACTAAGGAAAAGACCTCTTTGTGTTGAGAGTTGAGTGAATTTGTGATGTTTTGATGTGCAAGTGGATAGGATGTGTCTCAATAAAACTCTTATGTTATGAAGGGGTTTTCTACATCTTCCTCTCTTACAGGGGTTGGTGGTTCCTCTCGAACTTCGTTGTATGTGATACAAATTTTAGGAAAGAAAGCGGGATTGATCTTCCCCCCTTTGTTCTTTCGATAATCAAAATCTCTATACTGAGTGAAAGCTCTATTGCTCAAAGGCTCTTTGTCAAATTCGTTGGATTTTCCCTGAAGGTACAAGTGCATATGACGCAAGAATATTCTATGTGAGAGAAAGAGTTGTCTATTGATATAGAGAAATTTCCTTTACTTGATTAGAGCCCTTGAACCCAGCTTTCTCTTCTTTAACTTAGTCTTTTGATGAAGACTTCTTTTTCTCAAGATATGACCGATGGTCATACAAAATGATCAATGTTGATATAGATTTGTTGGATGGATACTTTGTTTCAATTGTTTTGAATCTTTTGACAAGAAAATGTGTCAAGAACACAAGCACATAGTCTTGCCCCTTTTCAATAAAGGTACAACAAGTGTGGGTCTAAATCAACCCAATCATGAACTTTTTGACCCTTATAAATGTATGTATGTTCCCGGGCTTAAAGTAGGCCCAAATTTTTACTAGTCTGAAACAAGATGAAGACAACTCAAACACTTTTTATCCCTAAGGTAATGGCCAGTTGCGATATTTTCAGCCCACAACTTGATATTTCTTCGACTTTGGTACTGCATACCTTATGTATCCCACCGTGGCAGGTAAGGATGTGATATACTAAGTCTTGCACGAGCATAACAGATAGGTGATCCCTATGATGGGGGAGTCACGACTTTCATCAAGCTACAAGTAGCCTTTCAAAAAGCCTTGTTTCTACTCAAGGAAATATGTATGGTGAGTATCTTGGGAGCAAAACCATCTATGCTCTTGGACTAAACTATTCACAAATATCTTCAATCAATAGAATGGGTGGGCTTCTAAAATAAGAGGTGTCTAGTAATGTTTGATGTCTTTGGACATAAGTTCATTCTACAGTGACTCACTTAAGAGCCTTGTAACTCATGGTGGGGCCCGTATGTCCTTTCGACAAGTTACACTATAGGAACAACTACACCCAAGTCTACAACTTTTGCTCTCACCTGATTTCTATAGCAATTCAAAGGATTTACCGCGCAAGGTCATCCCAAGAGTGATGTGTCTCTTGGCAGGCCTCTCTTAAAAATAAAAAATTTAGAGCGTTACTAACCCTTTTCTCTTGCACCTAGGACCACGAGAGCCAAGGGAGAGGATAGTCTGTGTTAGAACTGGGACCACTCTACAAATTTGCACGAGCATGTCAAACACAAAAGACACTTGTTCTTTTTAACCTTTTTATTGCAATGTGATCTATTTGCTATTTGGAGATGTTGCTCCAACAAATATGGTTTTGTTTTTATCCCACAAAGCAATTTGTTTGTTTTAACTAGGAATGGAAATCTTGGTCAACGAAATGAAAGCACATTTTCTTGAAAGCAAATCGCTTTGTAAGTAAATGGACAAGTTGATTGTTCTTTTTATAGTCCAAATTTTGAAGTGTGAACCTGAATCGCAAAAAGAAATGTTAAAGTTGTTGTAAATTTTAGTTGTTTCAGTATAAAGCACCTCATGTTTGGAGATTATGTACTCATTAATAGACCTAAAAATCTCATTATTTTGGTTAGTTGGGCACTCTTAGGTACATAAAATTTAAAGGATTGGAATTTGATACTTTGAGATATTTAAAAATATAATTTACAAAGAGGACTTACATTTGATTTTTCAAATATTCCATTCCCAAGGTCCACCAAACATGAAGTGAGAAGCACATGGGTAGATGACCCCATGCCAATTATATTGTCTTACAAGGTTGTTATAGTAAAACTATTCCCAGCTAGGCATTGATTTTAAATTATTTTGTACCTAACATAAGGCATCCTTGGTCAAATCACAATAGTCTGCATAAGCTTCCACCATATATTAATTTAATATATTCTAATAAACTACCTCTGGTTTTTGTCCAACGTATCTTCAAATGGAACCATATGTTTTAACATTACATTTTTCTAATGTCATGATCAATGTGAAAGGATATTTTAACCCATCTATAAAGTATTGATGATTCGTAATTTGACACATTCATATGGGTATAGAAGACCCTGCTACTTTACAAATATTTTATTAGGCTAGTCTTATCACAAAAGCATTAAGATGAAGCATTTTGTGGCATACTTTCTTTAATATATAGACATGTGAATATGTATCAAGCAATGAGCTTAGAATACTAATAATATAAGCCTTATAGATACATTATCAAGTAACAATAAAAGTGACCGAGTAAAAATGTTGGCAAATCGCTGGTGAAACATCTATTTCTTGACTCTCTTTTCAAACATAATTCAATTTTAAATACATGCACTATGACTTCAACATATCAAGCCCATTTTCTCTAACTTGTAATGCACAACATTTTTTGTTGTAAACAAATAGAGGAGTTTAAGAAACTACTAACCTGGATTTTTCTAATGTATTTAATAGTATTGAAACAAGGTTCAAAAGCCTCCATAGAGAGTATGAGTCTCTCAAATGTTCTCTCAATATTGGCCAAGCAACAATAAATAGTGAAAGAAAAGAATCTGATGTCAATGGAAGATTGGTCACTCAAAAGATCAATATATGTAGAAGCAGTATCCCCTAAGTAACTAAAATCTTAAATAGTACAGTAATAAAAATGCTATAAATAATAAAATGAAAAAATCCTGCACCACCTAAGAACAATAATAGTTATAATTACCGATGCAATGCAAAAGGGGCACAAGGCACAAACAAAAGTTCAAACGTTAATAGATTAGTTCCAACCCAAACTAAACACAAATGAACTCAAAAACCTTAAGATGCATACCAAGAGATATAAAGCAAACAATGAAGAGCATACATAAACGAAAGAGAGAAAGAAGACCTCCCAAGATGCCCATAGTTGTTTCTCCCTTGTTACTCTCCTCTCCAAGTCCCACATGAGTGTAGCTCTTAGCTTTTAGCACTATCCATGGATGTCACATGAAGATTCAAGATGGTTGTAAATGAAAAAAATGCTTATATAAGTGTAAAGTTTTGCTATGAGAAAGCTCCTAATTAATGTCTATGTGAATCTTAGTATAATAACAATGCAAAATGCTTCCTCTTTTTCTTGAGAAATGGGGTCCTTTTATAGGGAAAAATGGTGATTGAATGGTCAAGACTAAGTGGGCTTGTGAAGGGCTAGGATTGATGGGTTTGTGATCCATGTGATGGCTTTCAACCCAATCCCATGATGGCAAGTGTCAACATGAGATGGATTGAGAGGAAAGGGAAGAAGCATTAAAGGCTTGAGATGACATGAGGATTACCCTAGGAGGGTTTGGTTCGGTTTGAGTTAGTGCATAAAGCTTTTATCCAAGGGTAATGCTTTTATCTAATGAATAAACTCTTGTGCAAGAGTTAATAGGGATAACCATGGTCAAAGCAATAAATGCTTGAAGAGACCTATGAGTTAAATGAGGGTTGGGTTAGAGGGAAAGTCTCTAACCATGTGGGTAAGTTGATTTAACCATTAATGGTTATGTAAGAGCCATAAATGCTTTGAAAGACTTTGGGGGTTAACTTGTTGAAGAATAAAAGCCTTTAATGCATTTCAAAGACTTTGAGGCATTTTTCAGAAATGACCTTTGTTTGGGAATGTGCAAATGATTAGAGAGGGGGATTAGGCTAATTAGAGGGGGGTTAGAAGAATTTAGAAGGAAGTTAGTGGGCAAGTGGGTTTGGTGGGTGAGAGAAAATGGGATTTTATTTAGAAATAAAATCTATTTATTGGTGCAACTTGTATTTGTAGGAAAATGCAAGTGGGGTGGGATTTTAAATAAATATTGATTTATTTAAAAGGGGAATTTGATTTGTGTTTTTAAATAAATGTTGATTTATTTAAATGAGAGGAATGGGGGAAATTAACTAAATCAAATTTATTTAATAACTTGGTTATAGATAGGGATTTTAATTTAAATAAATTAATGTAATTTATTTAATTAAAATAGCAGAATGGGGATTGAATGAATGAATTAAATGTAAATTTAATTAATAGGGGAATATTAATGTATTTGTAGTCACATAAATCTGTCCAGTTTAATTAAATGAATATTTGATATGTATTTGATTAAAAACCCACTAGCCATTAGTTAATTAAATTAACATTTAATTAATTCATCCTCAAACATTCTCCTATTAATTAAATAAATTATTCAATTTATTTTAGTTAATTCATTAAACTAAATTCACAATCAATTAAACTAGTAAATCCTATTTATTTCATTTAATCCCCTTTCCTCTTTTAAATAAATAAATAAAACATTTATTTAAATCATTAAACTCCCCCCCACTTGCATTCTCCTAAAAATGCAAGTTGCACCTATTTGTTGAAATAAATGAATTTTATTTTAAATAAAAATCCTATTTTCCCTCACCCACCAAACCCACTTGCAATCCTAATCCCCTTCTAGATTCTTCTAACCCCTTCCTAATTAGCCTAATCCATCCCCTAATTATTGTCACATTCCTAAGCAACTTGGAGTCACTTCTAAAAGACTTCAAAGTCTTTGAAAAGCATTCAATGCTTTATGTGTTCAATAATCTAACCTCTAAACTCTTCCAAACCACTAATGACTCTTACATGACCATTAATGGCTCTTACATAACCATTTATAGTTAAATCCACTTGCACCCATGGTTAGGGACTTTGACCCCTAACTCAACCCTCATGTAACCCATGTGTCTCCTCAAGCATTTATTGCTTTGACCATGGTTATCCTTACTAACTTTTGGACAAGAGTTTATCCATTGGATAAAAGCATTATTCTTTGGATAATGAATTTATTCACTCAACTCAACCTTAACCTTACCTCCCAAGTTAACCCTCAGGTCATGTCAAGAATTTAATGCTTCTTCCTCCTCCTCTCAACCCATCTCATGTTGACACTTGTCATCTTGGGATTGGGTTGAAAGTCCTCACATGGATCTTAAACCATTTAATCCCGACCCTTGTTGAGATTACTCAATCTCAACCATCCATTGCTCCATTTTACCTATAAATAGAGCTCATTTCTTCATAATCCAAATCCTGAAAACTTGTTTGCATTTACCTTATAGAAAATTCTAGAGAGAGCATTTAGCCTAAATCACTAATATATTGTTATGTTGGACTAAAATAAATCATTTTCATTTCACAGCATCTAATATTAGTTTGTTTTACACTTGCATTTGCATAGTTAATCATTTTCAATCTTGAACCTCCATAAGGCATCCATAGTGCAAAAAGTTGTTGAGAGCTACACTCATTTGAAACTTGGAGAGGAGAGGAACAAGGAAGGAGAAGCTACCAACATGGTAGAGAGCATTTGGAGATGTTTAGTTACATTTCTTAGAACCAATAAGCTTTTTATTTGTTGTGTAGTGTCTTTCTTGATATGTTTGCTTAGGATAGTGTTTAATCTTTGATTTGCTAATACTAATGACTAACATCTGTTTCTTGTGCTTCTCTTTGTGTGTATAGCAATCAAACAAGTTTTTCTAACAATCCTTCCACTTTGCAGAGCAACAGTATCAAATAAATATTAAATATTTATTTAATCTAGTTGACAGATTTATGTGTCTACATTTGCCCCTCTTTGAGATGGTGTGGTTTATCACGTCATTTCAAAGAAAGAAAGATAGGTATGAGAAATATGCCCCAGAAATGTTAATTTAGTAGAAGGTATGCCCCCTCGAGAGATGGGCCAAAAAATTTCAAAAAATTGGGCAATCTCTCAAAAAAGAGAAAGAAGTTGGGGGGAGGTAGAATAGAAGAAATTAGAAATGATGGTGAAAGAATGGGAGAAGATAGAGTGAATACGGAGAAATGAGAGGCTTCTGAAGTTCACAGGGACCACAGCAGTGAGTGGGGTGAAGTAGTGTTAGGGCTGGGGGGTGTATAATTGGAGGGGAAGAGGTAAAACTGTCTCATTTTGACCTATCTCCCTGGCATTTTGGAACTCTAATAGTGACCTTGGCCGAAGGAGTGAGCAACAGTCATCATGGTCGTGCCTATAGTAGATCACCAGTTAGAGTGGATCCATCAATACTAGCGACCAAAGGACTACGGACCGCGCGTACACAAATGTTTAGTTTTGCTTTTGATGCAATTTTAGCACATTTTTCCAAGTGTCAAAGTCCAAAGAAGACAATAGCTCTAGACCTGTGTTTTAGCACTTTTATCCCATAAAGTAGCGCTATTGTGCCACAATGGTGCTTTTGTATAGTCGATTTAGTGTTTTTGTTAGTGTAGCGCATTTGTATCATAGGTATAGCGCTTTCGTATTTCTAGCGCTTTTGTTATGAAATAACACCATTGTATAGTTTTGGTAGCGCTATTGTTTTTTTAGTGCTTTTGTGCTTCAGTTGTATTGCTATTGTCAGCAGAGTGGCGCGATTGTGATAGATGCCCCAGTGTTAGATAAAATATCACTTGATGTATGTTTTGATTGATTGATTTGTTGTTTTGGTGAATCATAGTAGCACCGTTGAGATTAGGTCATTGTGATAAATGCCTATTGTAGTCTAGGATT
Organism: Cryptomeria japonica; assembly: GCF_030272615.1. Lineage (NCBI taxonomy): Eukaryota > Viridiplantae > Streptophyta > Pinopsida > Cupressales > Cupressaceae > Cryptomeria > Cryptomeria japonica. The sequence goes on from NC_081411.1 coordinate 341,609,570, forward strand.
GCCATAATTGATTACTTGTTGAGACCCGAAGATATTTGATCAAAAAGTATATGTTGATAGTCTAGGTTGAAACTTAAGAAATTTTGTACCAAAACAACTGATATATATATATATATATATATTTAAAGGAATATATATTTCTATTACAAAAAGTTTATATACGTAACACCTATTTATGCATTTGAGACAACTAATATACATTTTAGATAATTAATATGAATCTTTCTATATATGTATTATATATTAGACTGTGTGATCTCATAACTTATGGATAATTAATGTATACAATTTATATCAATTATATATGTATGTATGTATGTATGTATGTACATACATACATACATACATACATACATACATACATACATACATATATATATATATATATATATATATATATATATATATATATATATATATATATATACACACACACACACACACACACACATATATATATATAGATATATATATATACATACATACATACATACATATATGTATATGTATATGTATATGTGTATGTATACATATACATACACATATACATATACATATATATGTGTATATATATCCGTGTGTGTATGTGTGCACGTGTGTGCGTGTGTGTTTAAACTTTGCCACATAATTTGATAAAACATTTTTTATTTAATAAACATTTAAATCTCAACATAATTATATCCATTGAAAAAAAAACCTCACAAATATTTTTTTATTAAAAAACAATAAATATTTTTAATATTTTAAAGATTTTATAATTTTAATTATAAATCAACTTCTAAGGCCTTGCACCACTCTTAGGCTATCCCTACTTAATTGAGGACCTCAAAATCATTAAATTATGCTCACAAGTTTCAATACATTTATATTTTCACCCACTACACAAAACACTCAATTTTGTATTCAATGAGTTAATCTAATTTGTGTTGAATACCATTAAAATACCAAAACTATCTTGACAAGTCTATTCAATTTTGTATTTTAATGGCTTGATTGGTGAGCCTTACATATTTGAAGTAATGCTTATGGCATTCATGATGAAAATGATTAATTATTGGTTAAATATGATGTTGAAGATGTTATGCTCATGAGAAAATATGGAATATATAGATTTGTTTGATGGGATCATTGATATTCTATTATTATTAAAGGATTATATATTTGTATTACAATATTTTTCTATAAATAACAACTATTTATGCATTTGAGACAATTAATATGTATCATGGATAAGTTAATATGCATCTTTTTATTTTTGTATTTTATATTAGACAATATGACCTCATATCTTCTAGACAATAATATATATAATTTATGGTCAATAAAATATATATGTCAACTGTTTACCACTTAAGTTGATATAAAAAATATTATTTAACAAACATTTTAAATTAAAACATAATTATATCCATTGAAAAAAATCTTAGAAATGATTTTTAATTAAATGAAAATATACATTTACGTATTTTACAAAATTATTTATTTTATAAATGTTTTATATAGAGTCGACTCTTAAGACCCTAGATCACTTTTAGGCTATCCCCACTTAGTCAAGGGTTTGAGGAGTTGTATGATGCTCGAATTGTAATGAATTTAATCGAGGTTCACATCAATGGTTAGGAAGACTCGTTCAAAAATGGAGAGAGAAGCACATGGTAAGTCAACAAAAAATTACTTAAAAGATGAAGTGAGAGGAACATGGGTGGAGGACCCCACACCAACTAAATTATCTTATGAGGTTGTTTCAATACACTTGCTCCCATATTGGAATTGATTTTAAAATATTTTGTACCTCACTATTAGGCATCCTTGCTAAAATTGGATAGTCTTGATAAGCTTTTTGTTTTGTGTTAAAATGGAATCAAGTAGTATTGGGACCTAAATCAAATTTCACATAAAGACTGGAATATTAAAGCACCTAGAGAAGTGATCATACTTGGCTAACTAGAGAAGTGATCATACTTGACTAACTCTTGTGAAAGAGAATCAAGTGGTACTTCTAGGTTTTCTATTCCTTTGTTGTTATAGAAGTGAATATATAATGTTTGAGAGAGTGTAATACTATGGTTAAAGTACCAAAGAAAGTGAATACAAAGATATTGTACTAGACTAGTAAACTATCAGAACTCAAGTAGTAAACACAGAATTGAAAGGAGGGTCTGACTATGCACTTGTGTTTGAAATATAAAGATGAACTAGTTGGACCAAGGTGATCTACCTATGGTCTAGAAGATTGAATCCTGAGGTGGCCTGAGGGAAAATGCTAAAATTATGAGCAAAATTAGGAGGATCGGAGCACCCTAGTGTCCTAGTCTCTGTGAACCAGCCTCACTTTTTGATGGAAGACATGTATCATCCTCCTAAAGCTTCTTGAATTCCTTCAGCTTTGTCGAATACCTGTAGTTGCACCTATAAAATATAAATGGTAGGATTGTTGTTATATAGGGGTTTTCCTTGGTCAAACCCCTTGTTTTAGTGATTTCCACCTCCACAAATAGCATTTCCACATGGAGTGGGTTTCTGAATCAAATAAGGCTAGAAAATTATCCTCCCAAAATTAGAGAAAAAAATAGCGGCACCATTGTGGTAGGTCACCCTAGTCCCAACAATATTTTTTTGACTTTCAAGGAATAGAAGATAATGGGGTTCTAATGTCAAATCCAAACCGGTGGCTCAAGGTATAATGTATAGATATGGAGGATGTGCTTTGAAGGTTGAAACTAGGGTAAGATTAGGATTGAATCAGGATAATATAAAAAAGAAGCACACCTAAGATCAAGGGCACAAATTTATGGAATGTGAATTGATAAGAGAGGAATTTGGTTTAATTATATTATTAATTAAATGCCTAAAGAAGTCCTAGAATAAATAATGCAATGAGATGTGTAGTCACACAAATCTGTCCAGCTTAATTAAATAAATATTCGCTATTTATTTGATTAAAAATCCACTAACCATCAATTAATTAAATTAATATTTAATTAATTCATCCCCAAACATTCTTCTATTAATTAAATAAATTATTCAATTTATTTTAATTAATTTATTAAATCAAATTCAAATCAATTAAATAAATAAAATCTATTTATTTAATTAAAATCCCCCTTTTCCTCTTTTAAATAAATTAAATAAAACATTTATTTAAATCATTATCCCCCCCCACTTGCATTTTCCTACAAATGCAACTTGCACACATTTATTGAAATAAATGAATTTTTATTTTAATAAAATCCTATTTTCCCTCACCCACCAAATCCACTTGCAAAATCTAATCCCCTTCTAGATTCTTCTAACCCCTTCCTAATTAGCCTAATCCATCCCCTAATTATTGTCACATTCCTAAGCAAAATGAAGTCACTTCTCAAAGACTCCAAAGTCTTTGAAAAGCATTTAATGCTTTGTGTGTTCAACAAATTAACCCCCAAAGTCTTCCAAGACCACTAATGGCTCTTACATGACCATTTATGGCTCTTACATAACCATTTATGGTTATTTCAAACTTGTCTCCCCAAACATTTATTGTTTTGACCATATTCATCCATTTCACATTTGCACAAGAATTTATCCATTGGATAAAAGCTTTATTCTTTGAATAAAGAGTTTATTCATTCAACCAACCTTGACTTTAAAACTCCCAAGGTCATGTCAAATATTAAATGCTTATTCCCTCTCCTCTCAACCTATCTCACATTGACACTTGTCATCCTGGGATTTGGTTGAAAGCCCTCACATGGATTTGAAATCATTCAATCTTGACCCTTGTTGATATTGCTTAATCTCAACCATCCATTGCTCCATTTTTCCTATAAATAGAGCCCATTTCTTCATAATCCAGATCCTGAAAACTTGTATGCATTTAACCTATAGGCATTTTAAGAGAGCATTTTAGCATAATCAACTAATATCTTGTCATTTTGGATAAAATAAATCATTTTTAGTATCAATAGCATAGTATTAGCTTTTCATTTCACATTTAGAACACAATACTACAATCTCAATCCTCCATAAGCATCCATAGTGCTAAAAGCTGAGAGCTACACTCATTTGGGACTTGGAGAGGAGAGGAACAAGGGAGAAGGAGCTAAGAGCATGTTAGGAGGTAGTTGGAGATGCCTCACCATAGTTGCTTCGTCAGTTAAATATGCTTTCATGTTTTTAGTGTCTCTCTTGATATGCCTGTTTAGATTAGTTTTTGATTGACTAACACTAACAATTTTCTGGTTTCTTGTGTTGTTTGTCATTTGCTAACCTTGTCCATTTTGCAGGGCATCAAGATGCACTAAGGTGAGTACTAAATTAGCATGGAATTGGACAACCTAATTAAGGGTGTACAACTTGTGATTCAACATTTAAGCCCCCACTTTAGCGGTCATATGACACTACATTGATTTATGAGTGACTCCAGGATGTCTTTCACTAGAGGAACAAGGAAGGAACATGATATTTTTCTTGTCTATTGTCTGTAAATTAATCATTAATATGTGCAAATTTGTTTGAGGACATGGTCATCGGAGTATCATCGAAGACATTTCCAATTTGTGTATTGAAATGGTTAACACTACCTGTTTTATGCAAGCAACACTCAGGTCATCTTGGTTCAATTATACCTTGATGCTTGTGCTAACTTGTCATATCAAAACCTAGGAAAATAGTGCTTAGGTCATCATGGTTTAATTATACCATTGATGTTTGCACTCACCTCCCACATTTTAAAAAGCTCAATGATGACAAAACGCAATAACCCAGTGACTGATCTGGTCGTAGCTTTGCATTGGCATTTGCATTTAGCTTTCATTTCTTTCTTGCATGTGATCCCGCATGCTCATTTTATGCAAGGTTAAATCTGTCACAAGAATCATCAAGGTATCATCATAACTGTATACGCAATCAGACTGATGAATCATCTCTCTCTAGATATTCTCGACCCAGTGAAAATCTTATATTCCCCTCTCAACCAAACCAACATCAGCATATTTGAATCTTCCTACAACTGGATATCAACGAATCTGTCAGTTCTTTTCTCAATCAACCTTATCAATTATATCAATCGATCACACCTAATCTATCTAATTATGTCTTATACAAGATGTATCTTTCCTGAAACCAGACGTTCTGATCTTTGTCTTGTACAGGATATATCGTTCCTAAAACCAGATGCTTTGATCATCTTTGTCTTACATAAGAGGTGTCATTCCTGAAACCAGACTGAATCTCAATCTTATCAATATAATCAATCAATCTTTATCAATAATCAAGAACCACATCACCATGATCATAGAACTCACATTTTCATCAACCACAGTTGCAGAAAGCAAATCATTTCTAATTAGGATATCAATTTCATAAAGATCCAAAAACTCCAAAGGTCAATTATCTCAATTGATCTCCCGAGGGGGCATCATCATACCACAATTTATCAATCAATAGTTGGGGCATCATATTGAACCAATATCATCAACAAAATGAGATTATTCTTTGAATCAACGCATCATCATACCTCGCTTCAAAGAGGGGCAAAATGTATACACCTAAAAATGGTCTGAAGATAATTAATTAAATAAGAAATTATTTAATTAATCCCCCTCCCCAATTTAATTGAATTCATTAGAAATTTGATTAAAATCTCCCTTTCATCTACTTATTAATAAATCTAAGGATTTATTTAATAGGTTCATTTCAAAAGTCCCCTTCGATTAATTAATATTCCCCCCCCATTTAAATTCATTCTTTCTAATCCTCTAATTAATTAAAACAAATCAATTTATGAGTTGTTGAAAATTAATTAGTATTTTCCTATTATTTGAATTTTTAAATTCAAATTACCCACATGCCTCCTAACTCCCAACCACCTAACCTAACCATCCCTCTAACCTAACCCATTCCACCTAACCTTGGGTTTGCCTAACCCTATCCTATCTTGCACATCCTAACCTCCTTATCCTAACTTCCTATGGTGTGGATATTCTTCCCTTGAGACACACGACACTTAGGCCACATCTCTCCTCTCTTGGACACTTGCCCTTTTATGAGAAAGGCTCCTTGACACTTGTCACCACAAAGATGACAAGTGTCCCTTCTTCCAACCTCTTCTCCAACCTCCTCCAATTTCACCCTTGATATCTTCAGACTCAATCTTGACCATTGATTCCTGCCACCTCACCCCTGGCCTTGGAAATCCTATAAATATCCCCCATTTTGGAGCATAAAGGATCCCATCTCATTATCAATTTAGGCATTGTTACTATAGGCATATCATTTGAGCATTGTTATTATAGGCAATTTCATCTTAGATTTAGTTTAATTTGATCATTTCCTAGCATAATTATTGAATCATGTAGCTTAATCAATCTCTTTTCTAGCTTAATCATGCACATCATTATCTTAATTAGTCTCTTGGATCAATCTAGCTTAATCAATCTCATCTTTGCATATCATTATCATTTCAAAGCCTCCATCTAGGTGTAGTCAAGTCACTGGGATTGCTTCTCCAGATCTGAGAGCAAATCCATACTCGCATCTCTTAGGAGGCAATAGGTCGCTTTGTCATGGTTTTATCTTTTCTTTGCTTATAATTTGCTAACCATGCTTGTAATGATCTATTGAGTGTTTGTGTTGTAGCTGCAGGCATCACACTTCATAGGCACGACAACTATCTTTAATGCTTGGTCCAATTTTTGGTTTGTAGGTGTTGATAGGGGACCAAATGTCCCAGATTGATGACATCACACTCTCAGTGATTGATTTTGGCCTACAAGGCTATATGGTATCATATTTTGTACAACCTTTTTTATGTATTGTTTTGATGGAATATGCAAGTCATTTAATTTAGATTTTTTAAATTATGTTTAATATATTATTAGTACTAATATCTCATGTTAATTTTGTTTTTTTTATGGTACCCCCTCTGTGTCTAGGCCTCGTCCTAAGAAAAATAATTCCTCGAAGAGGCCAAAACATGGGAAGAAGGTAATTGAACACATTTTTAGTTGTAGAATTGTTTGAAAATGTTGAAATCAATTATTAGTTGGGGTTTTAGATTGATTAGCTTTTTGGCTATTTAACATGTATAGTGGGCATTGAGCTAGGTGGATTTGTTGAATGCACCTGATTCACCCATGGATCAAGAGAGGGCAGAGGTATGTATCTCTACTTTATTTTCTTGATTTCATGATTATATGCACACGTACATGTGAACTTGTGATATATTATAATCTTACAATTTTTTCATACAGGAAATATCCATAGCTGCTTCGTCCATGGCGAGCCCTCCTCCATGCACTAGAGAAGGATCTTAGGATCCGGTACACTTTTGTTTGATATATTACATTAATTGATTTTTTTAACCTACAATACTTATCATTATATTAATTGTATTTAATCTTTGATCATTTTTTGTATAGGTAATAGTGACAGTTTCTCCATTGATGGTGAGTCATCCTCAGTCCATTGGAGAAGCATCTCAGGCACCAGTCAAATCAACTCTTGGCTATTTGAATATACAAAAAAATGTCTTACAAATCATCTCATGGGATTTTATACAAAATTTGGCATTACAATATGTGTGATTCAGCTCATCGCCATTTTAATATACAAAATTTGGTATCTACATATGTACAAATAAGCTCATTGCCATTTAAATATACAAAATTATGCCCCTAAACAAGTAAAAATCATCTCATGGGCATTTATATATATAAAAAATGAATATAGAATAGTTCGTCGATGATATATACAAAATTCTCAAAATCATTCTAGTCTGAACTGTAGAATCAATCAAGTGAGCCTTCAGAATTGGCTCTAACCCGTATTGTGTCAAGTATTGCCTCGTGGTCAGATTCATGAACTTTCCATAAAATATTGTTATGAGGTCTACCATGATACTTCATCAAATGAATATTTGTTGCAACAACAAGGTTAGAGAAATGAAGAATATGTATGTGTGTTTCAAAGTCCTTGAACAACCAAACATCATAATTTTTGATAGGGTATCTCCTAAGCCATGTTCTCATCACGACAACAGACCCTATTTGGTATTCAATACCCTCTCTTTCAATTATTGTGGTTGTCAATTTTATTTTAGGCTCAACACAACGACACAAATAGTAATTTGTTCCTTCTTCATTGTTCTCTTCTGCAACAACTACATACACATGACTTGCATTTTATAAAGTGATAATTAATACCAAAAATAAAGTATGATATACAACAAAATGAACCAAAAAGAATACTTGCAAAAAAATTAACTCAAAAAATCACTTGAATCCACTAGGTCAGATACATGGTCAAAATCCACTGATGTCTCCATCTAGCTCAATTGTAGTGCTTTGGGAATTTGATATGTATCAATGAGAACCAACGGTCTACAAGACCATTTGTTAACTCACTCTTGTGATTCACATTCTTCCCACAAACAATACATGCATGAAGAGAAGAAACATACCATTTGTCTCATATAAATTGCTAGTGAACTTGCATTTGAACTCATAAATGAGTGCATGTCACTTGATCCTGCAACTGTACAACAATCTAGATAGTTTTCAATGTTAGATTCAGTGATCAACCAAAAATATCTATGAACCATTGACGTACCTAGATTACCTGGACCCATCATAGACTTACACCATCGCACGATTGTTTATGCATCTGTCAACTCAGCACCACCTTCGTACTTCAATTCTTCTCTATCGAGGGCTCTTTTTATACATGCTCCTGCACCATTGTGCTCTCCCTTACCATGTCTAGCCTTAGTGAAATTCCAAAAATGTTGTACACTGCTTTTCATATGCATCCTTGTCAACCAATAAAAAATCCTTGCATTATTGAATTGTGTGGTGCAATTATCTGACTATATTAAGTGTCGGTTGTATCGTATGGTCCTTTCCCTTAAACTATCATAGAAAACTTTAAAGCATCCTTGTACAAACTCTAATGAATGACTATGATCATCACTTATGTAGAAGTGATAGTCTCTTACAACCTTTCTATCCTCCTATGTGCTATCATCTACATGCATGAATGCTATGTGTACAAAAATAGAAACTTGTGTAGAATAATAATACATAGATTGCACTTTATTTTGAGGTTGTAGTGTATAATTTTTAGCAAAATCAACGATAGAGACAATGGTGCCAAGAGGAAATGTGTCCTTACATAACTTGAATTTCTTATTTAACCATCGAGCTCTATGTGTATGCATTATGTACTCATAAACTAGTTTCTCTTGAAACATTTTCATAAATTCAGCTACACATATATCATTTTTCACTAGCTCACATCTCTTCAAATATTTTCCATCTTTAACTCCATATGTGAATGTCTTGTATTTTCCAAAAGAAACTAGTTTCCTACCAATTTCACATGTGCTCTCCAAATGTACGCATCTTGGTAAATGTTGCAAACCACCACATATAGCATAAAAACCTTCCAAAGAAGGAATCTTATAATAAATGCAACCATTATGTCTATTACATAGCACACTTGAAATAAATTCTCTTACCGACTTAGGAGGTGCTTGTATATTGCATTCCTGCAAAACATTGTTAGTGTGCAAAGTAGAACAAATATGATGAAAAATATCACAGTGCATGGAAAATTCAATATGCATCCTACAACAACACATGGTGCATACATGATTAATCTTAATATAAAAAGGTTTTTGCATTTCAAAAACTCTTTGAGAAATTCTTATTTGAGGAAACTTTTGAAGGAATATTTCATAAAATTTAGTTTAAGTCATATCCAAATAGTGTTTGGCATGTGGCTCACGATTTGTAGACCTGATTCTCCTTCTAACAACATCTCTTTGGTTGGGTGAAACTTTTGTGTTTTCATGCCAAAAATTTTCAATTAATGTTCTTAGTGCATCAACAACAACCTTGTCTTTGCGTGGTAGTCTACCCGAGAATTCTCAAAGAGAATTATTGTTAGGTTCCTCTATTTTTTCTTGCCTCTTTAATACTTTACTTAATGTTCTTCTACTAACGTTTAATGACTTACTTGTTTTGCTTATCAAATGATCTTTTTTTATTTTCTTACTCATTATAGTTGATGTAATGACACGTTGAGTAGCATTAGAATCTTTAGTATGTGATTTTGAACCAATAGCTTGATATGCATCAAATAGATTTCTCACAATAGTTCTTTCACTATTACTTTCAGATGATCTTAGGCCTAGAATTTTCATTGTCTCTCTAAAATTCAAATTTTTAATCATTTGAACAATTAATTGACATCTTGAAGTTTTATTTAAGTTTTCAAAATAGTTTTTCCATATTCTTTTAACCATTCTCCTACAAGTTCGTTCATTCATTTTATCGGGCATTGGCTTCAATATATTCTCATCAATGTCAATTAGATATTTGGTTTCCTACGAATGATTCTAGGAGGTGTTAATATCGGTGCATTATGTGCAGAGACGAACAGATCCCCCTTTGTTTCGTGGATTTTTTGGAGGACCGTGTGCACGTCTGGCACCATCGTCCCGTCAACTTTCGCTCAAACTTGCAGGAAAACATCATCTTGACATTTTACTGCTAATTCCAGGTCTGCAGCTTCATCCCGTGTTTCTATTTCTGTGTGCAAACGAATCTTTCTTATTTTCCCCTACACTCCTAATTCAATCCTTCTATCTACATTCTTTACAAAAGAGGGTAGCCTTGCTATCACAACCCCTGAAACTCATTTAGAATCCAGTCTTGCATTGTGTGGGATTGGATCTTGTGAGTTTCAACCCCTCTTTTGAATGTAAAGTCTCTCCTAAGTGAAAACCGTCAATCCTAGTGACCTCCTTTCTCCTTGGAGTGGGGGGAACACCTAGGGTTCGATTTTCCGCTTTACATTTTGGTGAACCCGACGTGAACATCCTAATTCTGATTATTCATGGTTAGATCTGAAAATTTTGCTTCCTTAATTACATTTCCATGTTTGATCTTTTGCAAATTTTAGAGGTTAATTGCATAAAAAACCCTAAATTTTATTTTTAGTAATTGAGCTTGCGAAATGTTTAATGGTTAATGCTTGTTTCAAATCTACCCTTCTATTGCAAATTATCAATTCATATTTGTGCTTTAATTTTGAAAATTAAGTGGTTAAGTGTCAAAACCCTAATTTTTAAAACCCTCTTGATTCAACCTTTGACCGACGATTTCACTGATCAAAACACTTCCAAATCGGCTGTAACTTTGGATTCCGCAACAAAATCATAATATCTTTCATCCCTGAAAATTTTGAAAAAAGTTGTGAGGACTGTGTGCACCCCGAGCGCCATTGTCTCCGACATTTTTTCTGAAATTTCAGGAGCTAGATCTTACTGTATTTTTCTGCTAAAATCCAGAATCTTGGCTAATTTCATCAATTCTAACATTTTCAAAATTAAAGTCAAAGTTGGTCTAGTGATTGCTTGGATTAAGGCTTCTAATCATTCAAAAATTGTTGAAATTAAAATTTTGTGTCAAAATTGTGTTTCTTATTGTCCTAAATCTAAAAAGTGTGTTGGCATTCATTCAAAGTTTCAGTGCTTTATTCAAATTTTTGCAATTTGTGACTTTTGAAATTAAGTGTTTAATTGCAACAACTTTGATTTCCGCTTTCAAAATTGAATTTTGCATGAAATTGAGTCAACTTTTAAATTTCAAAGCTTGCATTGCTTTTAGTATTCCCTCTAAGATCTTAAAATTCAAAATTTCAGTTTCCCTCTCTTTTTCAAAATTCAAATTTTGCATTTTTTAACAATCTTGGTAGGGTTCAATTTTGAGATTGCAACTTTAATTTGGCCTATCTACAGATCATAAAATCACTCAATTTTTTCAGGTTAGCTTTAAAATCATCATAACTTTCATCCCTGAAAATTTCAAAAAAAGTTGTGAGGACCGTGTGCACTCCGTTCACCACGGTCCCTGACGTTTTTTCTGAAATTTTGGGAGATTGTCGTGATTGCATTTAACAGCTTAAATCCAGGAGATTGGCTGATTTTATTGAAATTTGCTACCTCTAAATTCGAAAATAAATTCAAAATCTTCTCTCTCTCTCTAGTGCATGAGTTTTAAAACAATAAGTCCTACTTACACTGTTCCCGTTAGACGAAGCCTTAGAATTAAGTCTTTCCAAGGTTTAATTACCGAGGAGATGGAACCTAATTTGAATGGCCTTTTTAATGAGGACACAGGTAATTCCTCTAATCCTCCTAATGATGAAGAAGCTCTCCATGAGGTTTCTGTAGAACAACTTTCAAAATTGGATAACCAATTTGATGATTTTCAGCAATGGATGTCTCAAGAATACCCCGATAGTCAAGCTCTTTCATTAATTGAGGGTCTAAAATGTATGGTTCAAAGTGATAAGAATGGAATTGATATTTTGCGTAGTATTGCACACATCGTGGATTCGAATGTAATGCCCTGAAGAGTTGTGCCGAAATTTTAGGTTATACACAACCTCCTACTCAAGTCAATCATTCTATTCCTTTAACAACTTCTATTGCTAGTATACCTACTTTTACATCAAACATAATGACCACTTCAATACAAGACATTCCGCCTATGATCACCAGTCATGGGGGCAATCCTTCCTCTTCAGTAAACCCTCTTCCTTCATTCAATCTGACTTCTTCATTCATTCCTTCAATGAGTGTCCCTATTACATCTCCACAAATGAACATGACGCAAGGGGGCAATTCATTCAACCATTCCATTCCTCCTTGTAGTGCTCCTCTTTTCCAATCATCTCCTATGACTAACCATCATAGTGTCCCGCCACCTTACTCTCAATCAATACCTTCTTTCAATAACATAATACCTCCATCACAATCTAACATGTCTAATATGAACTCTTCGACTGAAGTGACCATTAACAATCTTGCACAAACTGTCTCTTCTTTACAGCAACAAATTGCCTCTACGAATCAATCTAAGTTTAGTGTGCCCACATTTGATGTTGCGAGCCCACTTTCTCTTGACATTGTTCGAGCTATCCCTCCTAAGCATGTTGAAATCCCGCAGTTGGAGCTTTATAATGGTAAACATGATCCTCTAACACATGTTAAGACCTTTCAAACAATATGTACTGATTTTGCTCATGACCAAAGGTTGCTTGCAAAACTGTTTACTAGAACATTAAGAGATAAGGCTCTACAATGGTATTGCTCGTTGCCTTCCTATTCTATTACTTCTTTCCAACAACTTGCAAATGCTTTTATTCAACAATTTCAAAACAATATAGGTCCTAAAGTTACTTTGATTGATTTAATGCATTGTAAACAAGGTGTTAAAGAAAAAGTGACTGATTTCATTGGTAGATATAAGCATTTGTGTGCTCAAATTTCTTTTCCAGTACCTGACAATGATATTCAAAGAATTTTTATTTCTAATTTACAAAAAGATATTAGAGAAAAACTTCTATTTTCTGAGTTTACTTCTTTCCAACAGTTGTGTGCAACTCTTCACAATTATCAACTGACTGTGAGTCAAATGGAACAAGCAAATCCTATGGCTCCGAGTGATAATGGTGATAGTAGTCAACAACCATTTAGGAAGTTTAAACCGAACAGAGAGTTCGTCAAGTTCAATGAAAACATCATCAACAACAATGTGAATGCAGCATCAGGTGTGCCTCCTATTTCGAAGTTTTTCAAGAAAGAAAGAAAGTTTACTCCTTTGAATGAATCATTACATAGTATTATGAATAAGTTATTGGAACAAAATGTGCTTACTCTCCCTCCTATAAAGCAAATAGATCTTGCAAAGATTAATTCACCCTATTTTGATAACAAATCTTTTTGTCAATTTCATCGTCAACCTGGGCATGATACTAAAAAATGTTTTGCTTTAAAGGGTAAAATTCAAGATTTGATTGATAATAATACTATCTTTGTTTCAGGTGTGAATGATAAAGGCAACACATCTGTAGCTCTTCCTAACCAAAATCTTAAGATTTTTACTGATCCATTACCTTCTCATACCTCTAATGCGATTGAGACTAATGATTCCTCTTTCTCACCTGATGGTCTTGTGTCTATGACTCCGAATGTGATTAACTTTGTAGAGTAGCAGAAAATCCCTAAAGAACCTTCCATCACATTTGATTCCAGTGAAACTATCAAGGCACCTGATGGTCCTTTATATATAGTTGCAAAAGTCAAGAATACACCTTGTCGTGGAGTGCTTATTGATCCTTCTTGCATGGTTAATGTTATTACTAAAGAATTTCTTTTTACTTTGCAATTGAATCAAGTGATCTATGACAAAACAAATGTGGTTGTGAAATTATTTGATGCATTTTCTTCTCCTGCAATTGGTTCTATTACATTACCTATTGAGGTCCATAACATATCCCTTGATGTGAGCTTTGCTATTATTCCATCATCTAAACAATTTCGTGTGAAGCTAGGCTACCCTTGGCTATCTTCCATGAAAGCTATTGCTTCTCCTATTCACAAGTGTGTGAAATTTCCCCATAATGGTGAAGTTGTTGCTGTCAATCATAGCCTCTTTAAACCAGCTGAAAGAACTTCTAGTGTTCCTATTGATTATTTTTGGCCTAAACAATTCCAATCTATTCCACCGCGAAGTGATCATCTTTTCAAATCTTATCAAAAGTGGAAAAAAGACATGATCCTATCTCTAAGTGAACCTAGAACACCCAAACTTGATATTCCTATCGTTCTTGAGAAGGAAGTTCTTCCTTTGAAAGATAAAACTAATGTCTTTCCTCAAGAAGATTCCCAACCCATTCCTATGGATGTGACTATGTCTATCTCTAATAAACTTTCTAAAATTAGACCTATACCTCCTCACCATGATGGACTTGGTCTCCTTCCTAAACCAAATATTCTTCCTTTATATGGAGCGGTTCCTCCTCCTTCCTCTTATAAAGAGAAGAGACCTTCCTCTTCTCCTATTATCCAACCTAAGAGATCACAACCTAAACACCCAAGTAATAAGGATGAGAACATTCCTCCTCAATCTTCTCAACTTCCTACTAAGACTAGATGAAATCATTCTGCACGTGAACGCTGATGAAAGCGTCGTCTTAGAGCTCGTGCAGCTGCTTCTCAAACTTTACAATCCCCAAAACACCTTCAACTAGCATTATTCCATTTTCTCCTCAGCCGAAAATTGAGCCAAAATCTCCTAAACATAAGATGCATGATGGTTTTGATCCTGTGCGAGTTAAAGATCCTATTTTTATAAATCTTGATGATGATATAGATGAAAATGTTACTTCTTTTGCTTCTGATAGTGAATATGAATTTGTTGATATTGATAACCATTTATCTAACAAATTTTCTAAAGCACTTATTCTAGCTCCTAGACAAGAACAACGTGGCTTGGAACATGAACATAGCCCTTGTTTGGATCTTGTGATAGCTCCATCTACTGTGTTGGATGTTCCTCCTCTAGCGTGTTCCCTACCTTCCCGAAATATTGATCAGCAAGATCGGGGGGTGGATGATGTGCTAGACTAGTTTCATTAGCATAGCAGACTCTCTCCTCCTCTCTTTCTTTTGTTACTTCTTCTATGTGTTATTCTCATTCTTTTATTTGTTGTCCTTAGTGTTGTCTACTTGAGGACGATGCAAAGCATGGAGATCTCTTTTGGTCTCTCTCATGTTGACTCAAAAGACACATGTGTTCCCTTCTTCTAGGTGACCTTCCTTGATTGGGGAATGAAGAACAATTATGCATACATACATATGATATACATGAATTATCATACAGCATACTGACCCCGAGGAAAGCGAAGTCACCTCGTGATTTTTTTTTTGTGTCTATTATCCTTGGGTTTATCTCACACTTGGGGGCTAAATCTTTGTGATAACAGGCTCCTTTCCCTTCTCATTTCTTATGTGTATCACTACCTTAAAGCAATCACCCCCGTTGAGGCATGTACGATCACTTTAACGTAGGGGGGCATACACCCCGTCCATATCCCTTCAGGATACTTGAAAATTTCTTGACGAACTTAGCTTTGCCTTGAAAATTTTTGGGTATTTTTCTTGCATGACTCATAGTGAGGGAACCTTACTACTAACAGTCATGGTTCTCCCTCGTGATCTTCCCTTTTACTTTGTCAATCGAAGTCGTAAGATCCTTAGTCCACTGGGGGCTTGGCGTATCTTGCCTCCTTGACGTGGTGAAAGTCTTTCAATGTTGTTTCCTTGTACTTTACCGAAAGTATGGGCGTACGCTTATACTCCCGCTAAAGTGGGGGCTAAATGTAGCGTCCTAAAATTGTGACACTTGCAATTTCGACTGCATTTGGGTCTTCACGATGGCGACGCAACACTAAACCTGAATGGAGACCCCGAAACCTGTTTGCCACATCAAAAACTGCATCTTTTCTGCACCTTGGCCTAATCCTCCTTGCACCCTGCTATCCCGGGAGGTGGGACCATGGCACCCAGCGCCCTGGTCCCTGGCCCTATTTTGGGCCCGGTCTCTTATGGGGCATCGGGTCTTCAAGTTGCAAATTGGAAAATAATCTTCCTAGGTCGGCCTAAGGTCAGAAAAATCAGTCTTCTAACCCTAATTGACAAGTATATAAATTACATTTCCCCTCTCAGAAAGGAGAGAGGGAAAGAAAAAAAAACATATGTGTGCAATAGGCGGAAGCGCTAGACAAACATTCAAACATTCAAGCATTCAAGCATTCCTTCAAGCAATTGAGCATTCTAAGTCTCCATTCAAGGCTAAGTGTTGCATTCAAGACAAGGATTCAACCATTGAAGAGGAGATCACTTACAACATACAACCTACAACAACATTTACACCTTCGCATGTAAGAATACAAACATTCTTACAACAAGGTATCAGTACTTGATTACATTACAAACATTTACATTTACAACATTCTCATTTCTTGGTTAATTCCAAAACTAGGGTTTGACCTAAAGGCAAACCCCTAATCCCTAACCCCCCAATCATCCTCTCTTTTATGTGTGTAGGTTGCAGGTACGCGGCTGTAATTGAAGATCTGGAACCCTTGTGCAGAGATGAACAGATCCCCCTTTGTTTCGCGGATTTTTCAGAGGACTGTGTGCACGTCAGGCGCCATCGTCCCGTCAACTTTCGCTCAAACTTGCAGGACAACATTGTCTCGACATTTTACTGCTAATTCCAGGTCCACAGCTTCATCCCATGTTTCTATTTCTGTCTGCGAATGAATCTTTCTTACTTTCACCTACACTCCTAATTCAATCCTTCTATCTACATTCTTTACAAAAGAGGGTAGCCTTGCTGTCACAACCCTTGAAACTCATTTAGAATCCAGTCTTGCATTGTGTGGGATTGGATCTTGTGAGTTTCAACCCCTCTTTTGAATGTAAAGTCTCTCCTAAGTGAAAACCGTCAATCCTAGTGACCTCCTTTCTCCTTGGAGTGGGGGGAACACCTAGGGTTCGATTTTCCGCTTTACAGCAACATATGTTAAAGTGGAATTTGATGGAACAAAAAGTTGATATCCTACTAATTTAGGGGAAAAAATGACGGATGATGTTTTCCCCAAGGCTTCTAAGTCTTTTTGGTCATCTGCTACATTCCTTTCTAGTGATGTTGCACGTGTGTCTAGAGGTATTGCTACTTTATGGAACACGACCTCCTTTGATGGAACTCTATTCCATTATACTAAAAACTATCTTATAGTTAAAATGTTAGATCTTAGATCATGCCTTGAATGTTATCTCATCAATTTTTATGCCCCTAATGCAAGAGCACCTCAACCCAGCCTATGGTCCTCTCTAGTTAGCTTCATCATGAACTCAGCTGCTTCCTTGTGGATGATGGTAGGGGACTTCAAATCCCCTCTATACAGTTCAGAGAAATTAGGTGGCATTAAATATTACTCGAAAAGAATGAATGATCTATTAGAATTTATTTCTACAACTGGAATGATGGATATTCACCTCATGGGTTCTAAATTTGCATGGTCTAATAGGAGAGTAGACAAAAATATCATTCAAGTAAGACTAGATAGGGTCCTGGTATCTAGCAACTAGAATAAATTTTATTCAATGTCCATTAGTGCCCTCCCTCGAGATGGTTTAGATCACAGTGCTATTCTCCTCACCTTGGATGATTTCATGAGGAAAAAATTCTATCCCTTGAAATATGAGATAGTGTGGTCCTTACACCCTGATTTTAGATCTTCGGTTGAACAATGGTGGAATGTCCCTATCAATGGTACCCCTATGTATCGAGTATCTCAAAAATTAAAAATTTTAAGAGAGAAGGTAAAAGGATGGAATCAGTATTCTTTTTGAAACATATTTGAGAGAAAAAAAGTAATTATAGATAACCTTGAGTTAATACAAAAGAAGATAGAAGATAACATATCTTCTCAAGGTAAATGTAGGGAGGAGAACTCGCTAAGAGAACAATGGTTTAGTCTAAATAAAAGGGAAGAGTTTTTCTAGAAACAAAAATATAGAATAAAATGTGATGCTCTGCAAAAAGGATTAGAAAATCTGTTTGATGGCAACACACATAAGAGCACAAGAAACAAACGTTGGTGTTAGCAACAAAAGAATATCCTAAACAGGCATATCAAGAGAGATATTAAGCATGAAATAGAAAGCATATAAAAATAGAATAAAATAGCTAATCAAGATGCTCATAGTTGCTCCTCCCTTGTTCCTCTCCTCTCCAAGTCCCAAATGAGTGTAGCTCTCAACTTTTAGCACTAGCCATGGATGCCATATGGAGATTCAAGATGGTTGAATATGATAAGCAAATGCTATGCAAGTGTAGATAGTGATGCTATGAAAAAGCTCTATGCTAATACCAGTATAACAACAATACTCTAATGCTTCCTCTTTTGCTTGAGGAGAAGGATTCTATTTATAGAAGAAATGGGGAAATGAAGGGTTAAGATTGAGTAATCTTAACAAGGGTTAGGATTGAAAGATATTCAATCCATGTGAGACTTTCAACCCAATCCCATGTTGACAAGTGTCACCATGAGGAGGCTTGAGAGGAGAGATAAGGAGCATTAAATGCTTGAGGGGACATGATGGTTACCCTAGTCAAAGAAATAAATGCTTTGAAGAGACACATGGGTTACATAAGGGTTAAGTTAGGGGTCAAAGTCCTTAACCATGGGTGCAAGTGGAATTAACCATTAATGGTCATGTAAGAGCCATAAGTGGTTGGAAGACTTTAGAGGTTAATTTGTTGAACACACAAAGCATTAATTGCTTTTCAAAGACTTTGGAGTCTTTGAGAAGTGACTCCAATTTGCTTAGGAATGTGACAATATTTAGGGGATGGATTAGGTTAATTAGGAAAGGTTTAGAAGAATCTAGAAGGGTTTAGGCATGCAAGTGGATTTTGTAGGAAAATGCAAGTGGGAGGAATTTTGGTATTTTCAATTAAAATAAAATCATTTATTTCAATTAAATGGTGTAATTTGCATTTGGATAAATATTCAAATAAATATTAATTTATTTAAATGAGAAAAAGGAAGATAAAGCATTAAAATGCTTGAAGACTTTGAGGGAAACCATTAAAGGCTTGAAGACTTTAAGGGAAGCCATTAAGTTTGAAGACTTTAAGGGAAACCATTAAAGGCTTAAGAAGACTATAGAAGGAAGCCATCAAGTTTGAAGACTTTAAAGCCATTAAGTTTTGAAGACTTTAAGGGAAACCATTAAAGGTTTGAGAAGACTCTAGAAGGAAGCCATTAAGTTTGAAGACTTTAAGGGAAACCATTAAAGGTTTCAAGTGGGTGAGGATAAATAGGATTTTAAATAAATAATTTATTTAAAATAGTTGTGCAACTTGCATTTGTAGGAAAATGCAAGTGGGTGGAGGATAAAGGTGATTTAAATAAATGATTTATTTAAAATAGTTGTGCAACTTGCATTTGTAGGAAAATACAAGTGGGTGGAGGATAAAGGTGATTTAAATAAATGTTAATTTATTTAAATGTGAGAGATGGGATTTTGGGGGTTTTAAATAAATATTAATTTGTTTAAATGTGAGAGAAGATTTAATTAAACAAATATGATTTATTTATTTAATTAATGGTCTGAATTTGGTTAAGTGAATTAAATCAAATAAATTGAATAATTTATTTAATTAATAGGAGAAGAGGGTTAAGATGAATTAATTAAATATTAATTTAATTAATTATTAATTGATGGTTAAATAATCAAATAAATATTAAATATTCATTTAATTAAGTGGACAGATTTATGTGACTACACAATGGCTCACAGAAGGAGATACAAAACACCAATTTTTTTCACCATTCTGCCAAGAAGCATAGGAGTAGGAATAGGATAAAAAATCTTCAGAAAGAGGATGAATTGATTGTAGAAGATGAGAAATAGATGGTAGAGCTATTTTTCAACTTCTTTATCATGCATAACTTGATGAATACTAAGAGGGGGGGGGTGAATTATTATACCAAAAAATACTGAACTCAAACATTTAAACAGTCTAGCAGTAAACCGGTAAAACAGTTTTACAAACAAACCGGTTAACACAAAAGCAAACCAAATAGCAAATAAGGCATTCACCCACAGAAGCACAATCACCATAACACAAGAGATTTTGACGTGGAAACCCAAATGGGAAAAACCACGATGAGATGAAACTCACAAGTAACTATCTACAGAATGGTAACCAGATAGGTTAAGGTCAGACCGGTTAAGGTCATACAATGTTCTTCACCAGAACAGATCCTATTAGGAATCTCAATCTCTGTTAGGAGATAAGTCTGATTAAAGACTACCTTGTGAGAGGATTTCAGATCCACAATTGTGAACCACCTTGTTAGAGGATTTACAAAGGCTTTTCTGGGCCTACTCGATTAAGGGTTTCAGACTTGTCAAAGATGTGAGTAATCAACAAGTGAATGATCTAGCAAATAGAACAGTCAACTTGATTAGATCCATGATAGCTCATTGCTAATGCATTTCAATATTACTTCAGTCTTCAGTATCTCCACACTCTGTTACTTCACACAGACTTGCTCTTCTTTCCTATGATCGCTCATACAAAAACTCATGCAATATCAAAAACCCTAACAACTCCTAAAACCCTAGACATAATGTCCTTATAAAAGAATCTGGTTTCATGTTGGTCCAATAAGATTACATTGCAAGTTCCTAGGTTCATTGCATCTAGACACATTTGGTAACATAGCACAAAATCATCGTCAAAGTGTCGGTGGATGGTAACTCATCACAAAAATAATACCGGTTGGTAACTCATCACAGAGTAATACCGGTTCATACATTTACCTATTACCAGTTCACATTTTTCCGATTATCGGTTTGTCAAAATGAAGACTGGGAAAATGATAACAATCGCTTTGATACTTCGTACTACTTTGGGATCCTCGAACCACTTTGAAGTATTCATACCGCTTTGGGTCTTCACACCACTTTGGGTCTTCAAACCGCTTAAGATCGGTAAAACACTTTCTGCAAAACACCGATAGTCTGAAGACTATAATACATAATATCAATTGGAACAAATACCAGTTGAGCATAACTCATACATACAAAAAGTGATCTCAAAGCAAGTGTGTGTCCATCAATGACAATCACAACATAATCATCAAAAATGCCAACAATCTCCCCCTTTGGCATTGATGGCAACACTTAGGAAAAATTTTGACCTCTAAGTGTTTAACAACAAAAAATTATGCCATAATCAAAATTACTCCCCCTAAGCATGTACACTATCCCTTTTGCAGAAAATACAATGTATACTACTCCCTTTAAAGAGATAAACATGCAAGTATACATAACATTCATCAAAATTTTAAATACTACTCCCCCTTTACCAACAATGACAAAATACAGCTGAATAACCCCTATTTCCATTAGCAAAAATAATAAGTGTTTATGACAATAAAGAGTGAAACTTGTCAAAAAATGATTTAAAGTTCTGCATAAATTGCTTCATGGATAAGGACCATGACTCAAGCAATGAGGTAGCAACCTCACTCTCTATTTGCATTTGATAGACCTGTTCTTCCATGGCATCCAAGGTACTCATCTCTTGAGTGACTGTTAGGGCATTTAGATTGAGATAGCATTTCTGAAGTATTTGCAGTCTTGGTAGTAGAACCAGTTGGAGTTCCTGCAAATCTCTGGTCCGGTTGCTGATTTCTAACTCTATTCTGGCATTCTGGAGTTGAAACTGGTGAACGGTTTGCCCATAGGTGGTGAAGGAATCATATGGCAGCTTGAAGGTGCTTATGTATGACTATAAGTTAGATTGTAGCTTTTATTTCTAATCAAGCACATCATCACAAAAGAGATGTTGTTGGCATATCTTACTGAGCAGTAGATTTCCCTCATCCAGAGCATCCCTTATATCTTTTTTGTGCTTTTTGTAGATCGGACTGGAGCTCGTTCAACTTCTTCACCAAGGTAGTGTTCAGAGCCTTTTGATGCTTCTTTTGTGCACTGGCTTTAGCAACCTCTTCCAAGTATTGCACCTGGTCTTCTACAACTATGCATAAGAGTTTTAGTTGGGCTAGAGAGGAATCGGTACTTGGGAGAGTGGTACCGGTAATCAAACTGGTAAGAGTTTCTACCATAGTTTGAAGAACATCTTGTTCCTTCTTCCTCCTTAGCGCTTCCAGTCGCTCTTGGGCAAGCTTGATGCTTTGGAGCAGCTCCGATTCATTTGCAGATTGGAGGTCAATGGGACTGGTAATGTCAGCCGGTGTGGCTTGACTACCGGTTGTCGTTGGTGTCTCCACTTGTGCGCTTTTTGTCGCTTCCTCCTTCTCTTTAGCTTTTTGCTTGTCCTCTTCTACCTTCTTTTGCTCCTCTGCTTCTGTCTTTCTTTTCTCTTCTTCCTTCTTCTCTTCTTCTTTCCGCTTCTCTTCTTCTTCATTCTTCTTCTTCTTCTCCTCTTCCATCTTCCTCTTCCTTCTTCCTCTTCCTTCTTCCTCTTCTCCTCTTCTTTTCTCTTCTCCTCTTCTTGTTTCTTTTCTTCTTCCTTTCATTTCTCTTCTTCTTTCTTTTCCGCTTCCTTCTTCTTCTTCTCTTCCTCTTGTTTCTTTTCCTCTTCCTCTTTTCTCTTTTCCTCTTCTTCCTTATGTTTCTTCTTTTCTTCTTCTTGTCACTTCTTCTCTTCTTCTACTTGTTCCTCTTATCCTGCCACTTCTGTTGGTGTATCTAGAGTAACATTTTTGTTGGCATATGGACACTCCAATGAGACATTGTGTGTGATTGAAGGTTTTGTCATTGATGGCAACCTTGCAATCCTATGGCACCGGCAAGACATCATACCGGCAAAGCATTATTCAAGAAAGACAGTGCACCGGCATCAACAAGATCACTCTACACCGGCACCAGCACCGACACAGAAGAAAAGATGTATACCGGCACAGAGGCCGACAAGATTTTTGATATGTAATATTTTGATTATTATTGCAAGCCGACTTGGGAAATTGTAAAATGACTCTTGTATATAAAAGAGATCATTGTAGACATTTGTAAGGTAAGTAAGTGAACAAAAAGAAAAATTATTAGGCAGACCTAATGTGCGAATTATAGGTCAAGGGTATATGTAAAGAGCAGAATTAGAACCGGTACTAAATCTGGCATTGGAGATGCTATTATAAAGCAGTACAGATCATTGGATTAGTATAATCCTCATTGTAAGTTAGTGTGCCTTCTCATTGAGCAGTGAGCTCTAGGCAATTGGCCTTCCTACATGTGCAGGCCCCTATTGTAAGTAATATTCTCTTATTGGCCAGTAAGTGAATATTGTCGGTCACAAATCCCATTGAGGTTTTTCCCACACCGGGTTTCCTCGTTAAACATCTTGTGTTATGGTGTTCTTTTCATGTGGATGTTTTTGATTCTGTTTATTACATTAATTCTTGCATACCGGTACACTTCTACTTTATGTTCTGCATGTTTTAACTTAAGAAAATTTGAATACCGGTTAGATACTGATTCACCCCCCCCCCCCCCCTCTCAGTATCTGTGGGAACCCTAACAATTGGTATCAGAACCTGGTCCTCTATTTTCAGAAGCCTAACAGCTTGAGGAAGATCTTGACACCGATAAAGATGGAAAATCTGATGAAGCAACTTGAAGGAGCTCTTACTGACTATGGTGCAGAGAAGTTGAAAAATATCAAATTAGAAGATGATTTAAGAGCAGCTCAGGATATCATTCAAGCACTTCAAGAAAATCTTACTGTTACAAGAAATAAGAGAAGAGAACTTTGTGAGAAATTGCAAAATGAGAATGATGAAAAGGAATCACTTAATGATATGATAAGCAAGTTGAAACAAGAGATCATGACAACAAAAAATGAAATGCAGGATATGACTATGAAATTTTGCAAAGAGATTGAGGATAGAAAGAAGAATGAAGAAGAATTGACCAGAAGACTAACTGATGCAGCAAATGAGAACACAAGACTTAGCTATGAAAATGACATGTTGAAGACAGATTTGATGCATACTTAGAATGACTCAAATGAACTAATGAGACAAAAAGAAACCTTGGAAAGGGAATTGGAAACTGCAAATCAACATAAAGAAAAATTCAAGAAAAGCTCAGAAGAACTTGGTACCTTATTGAAGAATCAAAAACCCAAAGGTGACACTTCTAGAATTGGATTTGAAGTTGGAGAAAGCTCTGATACTGCAAATACTCGGGATCATAGCAAACTGGTAAGACCACCTAATACTTATAAATTCAATGGAAAATGCTTTAACTATAATAAATATGGTCATAGGGAAAATGAATGTAGATCTAGGAATTATCAGAATATCAATCCACCCACCGGTCAATGCTCCAAATGCAACAAAGTTGGTCATAACTCTGAAAACTGTAGAATGAATGTAAGATGTTATGTTTGTGGAAGATTTGGACATCTATCAAACCAATGCAAAACACAAACCAGCATAGGTTATGGGAAAGCTATTCAGAAAAATAATGTAACTTGTAATGCATGTAACAAGATTGGGCATATTGCTAAATTTTGTAGAAGTAAAGGTACACTGGTAGACAACAAAAGTGCTAGCTTGAACGGTAAAGAAAAAGTTGAAGAGGTTAAGCAAGAATTCTCAAAGCAATGGATTAGAAAAGTTGATCTAAATATTGGGAATACTCCTCCACCGGTAGAACCAACAAATGCTCCACCGGCAGGACAGAGTGATGCTCCACCGATAGGACAGAGCAATGCCCCACCGGCAGGAAGTTCTTCATCTAATTGAAGAAAATTGTCTTGAGGGTTTGGCAATCTAATGACACATGTGCTATTATTCCCTCAGTTAGAGAAAAGAAGTTGAAAATCACTTATTACCAGCAAATAAAGTTAAGTGAATACATAACCGGCATGCAATTAATGTGGTAGGTAGCAAAAAAGACTTTATAAAATAAGGTTTTGGCTCCATTTCATTTCACCGTGATTTCAAACTTTTAGAGAGCGCGAAGATTTCTGAGCTGAGGCATTTCGAGCAAGAAGCAAGCACACTCCAAGCAATCATCCATCCAAGATAGAAAAAGATATTTTATCATGGCATCCACCTCTGCAATTAAATACATAGTGAACCCTACTATTGTGGAAGTAATTAAAAGACCTAGGCCCGTATTTCAGTTGGTCCCTGAAATAGCAAAGAAGGATGATACCTTAGGTGCATTCTCTCAAATCCCTAAAGGTGTTGTATATGCTGAAGACCCTAGAATGTATATTCATTGCAATATTGAAGAGTTAGGAGACGAGGAAATCAAAACCATGTAAAAAACAAAGATATGTGATGATACTGGCAATGTCAAAGCTGAACACAAAATCATTGAAACCCTAGGATTCATAGAAATCCTTACCATTCCTGAATTTCCTAAGGATGTGATTAGGATAGTGTTAAGCAAAGTTCATGGAGAATTTTTTTGGTTAGATGCAATTCATAAGATCACTAAGCAAGCGGTAAAGGCTGTCACAGGGTTACCGACCATCGGTAAAAGATCAGACAAAAACAAGAAAGTTTCAAATGATTAAGTCATAGACCTAATAGGTGCAACATTTGATAGAAGATCTTTAAGGGTTAATGATGTAAAGGATACAAATGTAAGATTCATAAGCATGATATTAGGTTACAAAGCCACTCATGCCAATAGACTTAACTCAGTTTCAAGTTTATGCATTAAGAGTGCTTATGATATGATAACAGACAATGCAAAAATTGACATCTGTGAATGGTTAAAGGATGAACTGATAGACAACCTTGGAAAGATAAAGAAGGATAAGAAATGAACCTTCAGATTTGGAAATCTGTTAGTGTGTCTAATGCTTCATATAACAAAAAAAGTTCCTGGTATAGGATATAAAGAATTTGGATATGACATACTGGTAGGAAAGCAACTGATAAAACTGTTCAATACCATGGGTGAGAATAAGGAAAACATCATTCATGACTTTTTCCAAGCACTAAAGACAAAAATGAAGAAAAGGACAAGGTTATCTCAGGAAATTGTAGATAAATACAAAGATGATATATGCTTTGTTATCAAAAAGGATGAAATATGGATGGAAGCAGTCATCCCAAGGACAATCTGGGTAACAGAAATGGGCTATGAAACAGATGACCACATAGTTGAAACTTATGCCAAAGCACTTCTGGAAGCCCCCAATGAACCTAAGGAGGAAGCGTTTGGTAGTGCTGAAACAATAGAAAAACAAATACAGTCCAAGAAAAGAGTGAAGAAGGTAGAAGCATTTGTGAGAAAAGGATCTAGACAAGCAAAAGCCATTAAGGAAGATGTATTAAAGAAAACTGGCATAACTGAAGATGAGTTGGCAGCCCCACAACCTAAAGCTCATCTATCACCGGTAGGTACTTCTTCAGAAGAAGACATGCTAGCAACCTTTAAAAGAGTTGTTAGGAAAAGAGATCCCTCACCGGCAACCACTCCTTCACCTAGAAGGATAAGGCAGAAGCAACAAGCTGTGAGATCTCTGGTCAGAAAGGTCACACCTAAAAAGAAGTTGACCCCTAAGAAAAAGAAAAAGGCAAAAACTGACTTGGCACCTCTAGACATTTTGTTAAATGAGATCACAGAGGAAGGAAAACTGAAGAACATAGGGAAAATTTATGACACCCTATCGGCTGATGAGAAAGGACAAGTTGAGGAGAGTGTAATATTACACATGGACATGTTCAAAAAGTTTTTGATGGAAGTCATAAATGAAATTCCTGATGACTTATACAAAAGACTTGAGGCCAGAAGGCAAGGAGTAATCGAACTGGACAAGAAAATAAAAATAGAAAAACTACTTGTTGTATATCCGGTAAACTCCCCAAAAGAAATTGATGATCTGATAGCTCAGGCTAACCAGACAGTTTTTTCCACCGCACACCGACATATTTCACTGATGGCAGGTAAAGTTACAGAGGTTTCAGAGGAAATAGAAGATGGTTGGGACATATTTTTGGTTGAAAAAGAGAAACAAGAAGAATATAGGAATCCCAAGCCTATTAAGGTATATCAGAAGGATAAGGACAAAGGGAAAGGGAAAATTGGTGGACCTCCAAGCATAAAGGTTAAAGATAACCTACCTCCACTTGTAAAAATTACAATCCCTGAAAACTAACCGGTAGCTGAAAGCATGGATGCAGAGGATAGAAATACAAATCCTGAAGTCCTATTCACTGTAAATGTTGATACCCAAAAGATCAACATAACAGTTGATAAAGACACAAGTGAAAAATCAGATATGGCTAAAGAGCCTCTGGTAATAGGAAATACAGAGCAACCAGCAGAGGATACAGGGAAAAAGATGGAATTTGAGGCACAAACAGAGAAACTAACAAAGCAAAAGGCTCCAGAACAGATGCCACCAGTAAGAAATGCAGACACAAACTGACCTGTCAGAGGTCAATACAAGCATGGTCACTTCCACTGATACTCAGTTTGTTGGGTCACCATCAAAGTCAACAAATGTGACTCAGGTATTACTTGAATCCATCAAGAAAATAATTGACTATAGTTCACAAGCTTACAAAGCAATAGATGATTCAATACCAATTTTGAAGTTAATTGCTCTTGATTGTAACATAGATAATAAAGATTCTTTATGACAGTTGGATACATTATGTAAATACATTTCTGGAAATATTGAGAAAATAAAGGAAAAATTTGTAAAGGACATTGTAGAAAAGGAGAAACAGAAATTCTTTGAGGAAGAAATTAAGAAGTGTAACAGAGACTTTAACACACTTTTACCGGAACTGTGTAGTTTGTTAAAAGAGTATAAAAACCTGTATAAAGACACATGCAAAACAAACTTCCTGACTGTAGATATTGACAAGAAAATAAGCAAGACACGGGAAGAGATAAACAAGCTTGCAGACAATTTTGTCAACTCACTGGATTTACTATCTATTTTTGAAGATAAGTTAGCAAATTTTGAGGTAGAATTACTTAAATAGGAGAAAGAGAAAGAGAATAATAAACAAGGCAAAACACTTGAGATCCAAACTAAGTCCAAGATTGGACTATCTAGCATCTCTATGGAAATAAATCTCAGAGGCATTAACACCGGGAAGTAAAACACCAGCAGAACAATTGCAGCATCTCACCGGTACTGTGAAGAGGACTGAAACAACAATAAAAGATAGCAAAAAGTTTATGGATAGTATAAACTTAATTTTGGGCGATCTTTTTTAGATAATAACTACCCAACTACAAGGTTGAGGATATGGACCGGTATAACTACAAACTCTACTAACATCTTGACAACCTTTGTCATTGATGCCAAAGGGGGAGTAGTAGGATGAGAAAGTTCAAAGACAGGAATCATATGCTCAGGGGGAGCCCTTCATATTTTTGGTCTACACATTTTGGACACCTTTTTGAAATTTCTCATGAGTGTTGCCATCAATGCCAAAGGGGGAGATTGTTGGCATATGGACACTCCAATGAGACATTGTGTGTGATTGAAGGTTTTGTCATTGATGGCAACCTTGCAATCCTATGGCACCGGCAAGACATCATACCAGCAAAGCATTATTCAAGCAAGACAGTGCACTGGCATCAACAAGATCACTCTACACCGGCACCGGCACTGGCACAGAAGAAAAGATGTATATCGGCACAAAGGCCGACATGATTTTTGATATGTAATATTTTGATTATTATTACAAGCTGACTTGGCAAATCGTAAAATGACTCTTGTATATAAAAGAGATCATTGTAGACATTTGTAAGGTAAGTAAGTGAACAAAAAGGAAAATAATTAAGCAGACCTAATGTGCGAATTATAGGTCAAGGGTATATGTAAAGAGCAGAATTAGAACCGGTACTGAATCTGGCATTGGAGATGCTATTATAAAGCAGTACAGATCATTGGATTAGTATAATCCTCATTGTAAGTTAGTGTGACTTCTCATTGAGTAGTGAGCTCTAGGCAATTGGCCTTCCTACATGTGCAGGCCCCTATTGTAAGTAATATTCTCTTATTGGCCAATAAGTGAATATTGTGGGTCACAAATCCCACCGAGGTTTTTCCCACATTGGGTTTCCTCGTTAAACATCTTGTGTTATGATGTTCTTTTCATGTGGATGTTTTTGATTCTGTTTATTACATTAATTCTTGCATACTGATACACTTCTACTTTATGTTCTGCATGTTTTAACTTAAGAAAATTTGAATACCAATCAGATACTGATTCACCCCCCCCCCCCCTCTTAGTATCTGTGGGAACCCTAACAATTTTCACCATTCAAGGCATCAATATCAATGGGATCCATTTGATCAGTGACCGGTTCCCCTTCACTGTCATATACCTCATCCGGTTTATTGATTTCTGGTTCTTGCTCAGCTTTCTTGTTGGCTTTAGCCACTTGGTGCAATCTTAGGGCTTCTTGAGCATGAGAGTGGGTATCCTTTACCACTTCAGGAAATTTCCCCTCTAGTAACAAGATTCTCCTTCTTCTCATGAAGAAGAGCCCTTTGTATTTATCCATAACTTCATAAAGTTCTAAATTAGACACATCAGAAAAATATTAAGCAAATATTTCTTCTCTTATTTCCTATTCCTTTTCTATGACAATGCTCCATTTGTTGTCTAAAGAATTATATAAAGAATCTGGTGTCACGGATCTAATTTCTGATGGCGATCGATCATTAACACATAAATATTGAATAACTTCCTGTTCTACTTCCTCTTTCTCATTGTCATTGAGATCATCAAAATGTTCTTTCAAATCACTAAGCAATTTTCTTCTAATGTTCTTTATAATCCTTTGGCAATGTGTCAAAGGTTTATAAGAGGAAATATCAATATTTACCGGTGTTGATGTTGTCGGTTCATTGCTGGTTGTCTTTGTCTTCTTCCTTGTTTGGCTAGTCTTCTTAGGTTGTTCTTTAGATTCTGTGTCCTCTAAGTCCGATGGGTTGCCTTTTGTCTTCCGCTTCCGCTCAAATACCTTGGCAGGTGCAACTTCTGGTTTCTTCTTTGCTGGTGACCGCTTGGTCACTTTGTGACTAGCTGAAGTAACCGGTACCGATACAAGTGGCACTTCCTTTCCCTTCTTTACTGAAGGTCCTTTTCCTTTCTTTGCTGAAGGTTCTACAACCGGTGTTACCCTTTCCAAATAGGTGTCGGTTCTCTTCTTTTTGGGATCAAGAGGTGAGGCAATTAGGGTAGAGGCATACCCATCTAGCATGTCATACATTACCTCATATCCCATAGGCACCACTTCTTCCTTTCTAGGTTCAACCACCTCCATTATGCACTCATCCACTTTTATGGTAAAGTAGATATCTTCTTCATACTTCTTGATAATGTCCTTAGATATCCTTATCCTCTAGCTCATCTTGCATCTGAACTCATCAAAGTATTTGTTCAAGACCTCAGGGTAACCGGTTTCAACCGCTTGAAGGCTTTCTTTGATTTACTTTGTAATTGGTTGGTCAGCTGACCACTAAATATCACTGACTCCTGGGAAGTAGCCTTGGAAGTAGAAGAACAATCTAGCCAAAAGTTGTCCAAATTTAAATTTCAAGGCATTGTCCTATTTAATTGAGTTCAGGTTCACCAGAAGTTGCCTTTGCATACAAGTGCATAAATCAAATGAGGCATCTTCTTTGATCATCCTGTAGGCAGCATTTACCGCTATAGCAGAGACAGAGTTGATCCTGATAGCATGAAACGTCTTGTAACCTATCACCATGCAGGCATACTTGACTAGATTGACCTTGATGGTATTGACAGTCATTCCCCGTTTGTCGCTCACAGAACTAGTGAGCTTGGTCATTTCGGTCTTGATGATCTTCCTTAGGGCTGACACTTCTCCAACGTTGCAGAAACTGGTGACGGAATGAATAGCTTCCAATGTGATGTCATGTGTTCGCTCTAAATACATTTTGTCACTGTGCACTCTACTTAGAATGATGCGGATGTGATCTTCTGTAAAATCTTCAAGGAAATAGACCGCATTGTGAAGCTTCTTCTTTTCCAAGATGCTATACTCCGGTTTGATCTTCTTGTCCTTCCCGCAGAATAGACCTAGCTGAGAATGGATCGCTAGGGATCCTAGGTCTTCAATTTTATAATCAATATAATCTGAAATACCTTCCTCCACTATAACACCAGTGGGTATTTGGGATAAGGCATTATATTGTGCCTTTCATTGGATGAAATCTACTAAATCAACGGGTGCACTAGAACTAGAGTGTGATGCAGAAGCCATGATAAACAGAGAAACTCAAAAAATACCTTCGCAAGTCAAGATTTAGGGCTTGCAAATTCCACTTTGCCGCACACTACTTCGGTTGTTGAATTATCGCTTTGAGTTCTACACTCGACCGTCAGATATTAGCTTATGATTCTTCTTCAAGGTTTCCAAATCTCTTTGAATCGCAATACCAATCGCCTTTCGTTGCTCTACACTTGAAAACTTCTTCGCTCGCAAACTGATAAGTGAAAATGACTTGAAAATCCCTTTTAAATGAATTCTTCACCTACCATAATAAATGCTCCATAATTAGGGCGTAAACCCTAATTTGCCTTTTTACTATTTTTGGTCTTCTGCCAAGAGATAGGTATCGCATACCGATTAAGGTCTTTTTTCGATGTAGACCGAGGGTTCGAAACATTTCATCGTTTGCTCCCCCTAAGCTTTTCTGAGGCTTAGTTTGCCGATTCTGCGACTTCCACACTAGGTGCAGAAATCGGTTCTTCTTGAATCACTTCTTCTAGCTTCTTTTTCCATGCTTTCTTCATATCCGCTTGAACAGTTTCAACATCAATCTTTCCTTTTGGAGTGACCGGTATATCATCTGATATATTCTTTCTCGTTCTGCAGAATCTTGTCGTATGACCCAGTTTGTTGCAATGATAGCAAACCATTCCAGGTTCTCTCCAAGGTCCATTATTAATGTTTTCATTCTTCCTTCTGCATGTTGCAGCAGTGTGACCATTACCATGACAAATCAAACAGGTTGCCCTCCATTCGGTTGCCGCTTGATAGCCACCGCTACCTGACTAATAATTATAGGTATTAAACCGGTTTGGATTTTGGTTCCCAGGGGGTTCAGGAAAAACTCCTTGAATCCTTTGAGGATACCTTCCGGTGTTGTGCATGACAGACCTACATTCAAATGCTTTATGCCCAAACTTGTTGCATGCATAACAGTTACCATTGAATCTATTGGATCTAGGCTTATTGTTTAGAAAGCAGGGAAAATTATTGTAAGCCTTACTTCTACATACATTGGCAGTGTGTCCTTCCTTGAGACAGTTAAAGTAAATAGGTTTTGAATTTTTGCTTACCTTTTTCCTTTGGTGCCAGTTGCTTCTTTGATGCTCCATCTTTTATTCCAGAGGTCTCACCTTCCTCATATTCAGAGAAACCAAGTCCATTAGTATTCTTTACCGGTTTAGCTGATTCAAGCTTTTGCTCTAGCTTAATAGTGCTCTTATTGAATTTGGCAAGTATTTCCTTTGACTCAGTGAGTTCTTTGGAAATAGCAGCATTGGATTCCTTCAAGGTTGCATTCTCAGAGATAGCCATGTTTAGTTCACCTTGCATTTCTTCTTTTTCCACTTTACTCCCTTGAAGATGAGCGGTAAATGCACTGATTTCTTGCTTCAACTCGGAGATCTCATGATCTTTGTCTTTTACCAGATCTTCAATTTTCCTCCGGTTCTCAAGCTCTTGACACATTCGGATAGTCAGTCCTTCCAACTCCTTTCTCAGGTTGGCATTAGATTCATTCAATTTTTCAACTTCTTCAACTAGGGCTTCCATGTTCGCTTCATCAGAAGAACTATTTTCAGTAAGCTCCATCAGTTTCTTAGCAAGCTCTCTTCTTTTGGCCAAAGAAGCTTTATATTTGACTTTGAGTTCATCAAAAGCTTTCTCAATCTGAGTGAGATGATGAGTAAGTTCCCTCACAGTGTATTCCCCCATATCTCCTTTCAAGTGGTTAAACTTATAGAAAGGTTGGCTCTGATACCAATTGATGAATACTAAGAGGGGGGGTGAATTAGTATACCAAAAAATACTGAACTCAAACACTTAAACAGTCTAGCAGTAAACCGATAAATTAGTTTTACAAACAAACCGGTTAACACAGAAGCAAACCAAACAACAAATAAGGCATTCACCCACAGAAGCACAATCACCATAACACAAGAGATTTTGACATGGAAACCCATATGGGAAAAACCATGGTGAGATGAAACTCACAAGTAACTATCTGCAGAATAGTAACCAGACCAGTTAAGGTTAGACCAGTTAAGGTCATACAATGTTCTTCACTAGAACAGATCCTATTAGGAATCTCAATCTTTGTTAGGAGATAATTCCGATTAAAGACTACCTTGTGAGAGGATTTCAGATCCACAGTTGTGAACCACCTTGTTAGAGGATTTACAAAGGCTTTTCTGGGCCTACCTGGTTAAGGGTTTCAGACTTGTCAAAGATGTGATTAATCAACAAGTGAATGATCTAGTAAATAGCATAGTCAGCTTGATTAGATCCATGATAGCTCATTGCTAATGCATTTCAGCATTACTTCAGTATCTCCACACTCTGTTACTTCACACAGACTTGCTCTTCTTTCTTATGATTGCTCATACAAAAACTCATGTAATATCAAAAACCCTAACAACTCCTAAAACCCTAGACATGATGTCCTTATAAAGGAATTTGGTTTCATGTCGGTCCAATAGGATTATATTGCAAGTTCCTAGGTTCATTGCATCTAGACACATTTGGTAACATGGCACAAAATCACCGTGAAAGTGTCGGTGGATGGTAACTCATCACAAAAATAATACCGGTTGGTAACTCATCACAGAGTAATACTGGTTCATACATTTACCTATTACTAGTTCACATTTTACCGATTACCGATTTGTAAAAATGAAGACTAGGAAAATGATAACAACCACTTTGATACTTTGTACCGCTTTGGGATCCTCGAACCGCTTTGAAGTCTTCATATTGCTTTGGGTCTTCACACCACTTTGGGTCTTCATACCACTTGAGATCGGTAAAACACTTTCTGCAAAACACTAATAGTCTGAAGACTATAATACATAATATCGGTTGGAACAAATACCAGTTGAGCATAACTCATACATACAAAAAGTGATCTCAAAGCAAGTGTGTGTCCATCAATGACAATCACAACATAATCATCAAAAATGCCAACATAACTCCAATAGCCAAAGTAATTTTGAAGAACCTTGTTGCCTGCTCGAGTTGATCACGAAAGTTATTACTGAGGAGGACTTGTCTCTTCTAAATGCTAAGGTGGACCTACAAGAGGTTAGGGATGCGGTTTTCTCCTTTGGAGTGTACAAGGCACTAGGTCCTGATGGATTCCCCTAGCTTTCTTCCAAGAATATCGGGATATCATGGGAATGGACATCTTTTATGTAGTAAAGGACTTCTTCAGGTCTGGTAAACTCCTCAACCAAGTTAATTCAACCTTCATTGCTTTAATTCCTAAAAATGATAATGATCTGTCTATGAAGGACTTTAGGCCTATTAGCCTATGTAATACTCTGTATAAAATCATATCAAAAGTTATGGTTAATAGGTTCAAACCTATGCTTGATAAAATGATTTTAGTCAACCAAAAAGGCTTTGTTAAGGGGATACACATTATGGATGCAGTTATAATTGCTCATGAAATTTTTCACTCAATGAACAATAGAAAATTACCATGCATGGACTTTAAATTAGATATCTCAAAAACCTATGATAGATTTTCATGGAACTTTCTTTTTGAAGTGTTAAGGAAGTTTGGGTTTAAGATAAATTCTTAAATATGATAACTCAGTGTGTTACCACCTGTAAGTTTTTTTCCTTGTTTAAAGGTTTCCTAAGTGGTTACTTTACATGTGTAAGAGGCCTTTGCTAGGGTGACCCTCTATCCCCATATTTATTCATAATTGTTGCTAAGGTCCTTGGAAGGAATATGGAAAAAATTAAAAGAAAAGGTTGTTTAAGAGGTGTGAAAGCTGCTTCTACTATGGATTCTATATCACATTAGCAGTTTGTAGATGATACCATCATCGTTGGGGAAGCTTATATATCAAAAGATAGATGTTGGAAGGAGACTCTAGATAACTATGCAAAGATTTCAGGTCAACATATTAGTTATTAGAAGAGTAAGATATTATGTATGAATGGTTGTAAAAATATCTAGGCTAAAATCACTAAAGTCTTAGCTTGCTAGACTGCTACCCTGCCAAACTCTTATCTTGGATTACCCCTTATTGCTAAATCTCCTTCTTCACTATTTGAGAATGGAATCATTGAGAGATTCCAAAAGAAATTAGATAGATGGAATGGAAGACTGCTAAGTTTGGTGAGGAAAATTCAGTTGGTTAAATCATGTCTTCAAAATATTTTAGTTTATTACATTTCCCTCTTCAATATGCTAGGGTTTGTTGCTAACAGGATATAAAGGATTCAAAAATGATTCCTATGGATAGGAACTGAGGAAAAAACTAGATTCTCTCTGGTAGCTTGGGAAAAAGTATTTTGCTCAATCAGAGCTAGCAGACTTGGTATAAGAGAAATTAAATCCTTCAATCAGGCCTTAATCTCCAAAATTGGGTGGTAGTTGATCGAAGGGAGGAAAGACTGGACTAATATAATAAGGGAAAAATACCTTAGTAATGCTAGAAGTTGTTGTTTTCTCAATGAGAATGAATTACCCTCGAACTCATGCATTTGGAATAATATTTCTAAAACCAAATCAATTCTAAGGAAAGATGGAAAAACGTTGGTTGGGAATGGTAGGAATACTATATTCTAGGAGGATGTATGTATTAAGGACCATGCCCTCTCAAAATTACCTCAATTCAAAAACATAAAGTATATCCTCATTAATAATTATGGTAAATTTGTTTATGATTATATCACATGGCATGGGGATAAGGCTAATTGGAAAGTCATGGAAGATATGGTGCTTGTTAAAGGGGATATCCCAACCCACCTCCGTGACCAAGTTGTTAAAGATGCTCATTCTCTAAATAGCTATTGAGCCGATTTCTCCTTCCTCTCTCCTCCATATGGATGACTAATGGATCTAGTAGTTAAATCCCTTAGGAGCTTTATTGGTTAAGCCAACCTAATATGGTATTGTTGAAGACTGAATGGACAACTTCAGCTGAAAAAAGATCTAGATCAAAGGCCTCTTACCCAAAGTCAACTATTTCTAGAGGGCTACTACTCATGGAAGAATTTTGACAATTGATAATTTAAATAGGAGAGGGTTCCCCTTGGTTAACAAGTGCATCTTATGTTATAAATATCAGAAAAACATCAACCACTTGTTTCTACATTGTCAATTTGCTAGAGAAATTTGGGAGGAGCTACTTGGAGATCTAGGTATCTACTGGACCCTTCCAAAGAATTTGAGAAATTTTATTGATCAATAGCCCCTTACCCCTTATACCCACCCTATTACCAGAAATTTATGGCTCCAAATTCCGCCTTTTATGGCCTGGAATATATGGTAGGAACGAAACAATAGGGTGTTCAAGAACAAGGCAAGGAGCAACAAGGTGTTATTTCACATCATAAAGAGCAAGTGAAGGAGAACATTAATGTCAATATGCCACATAATTCCAAGTTCATGCCAAGCTTAATGGACCTAAGATTAAAATAGAGGTGGGGAGTAAATCATAGCATTTTAATAGTGAACCTACAAAAGATGATCATGAGAAAAAAATGTACATGGATCCCTTTGGAGGATGGCTGACTAAAATGTAATTTTGATGGCTATTCAAAAGGGAACCTAGGTATATATGGGGAAATTGGAATTATAAGAGACTACAGATGACATATGATAGAAGGATATTGTGTAAATATGGGGAGATGATCAAATGATAGGGATAAGGCATTGGTAGCTTGGTAGGATCTCTCATGCCTCCATAGTCATAAAGGTAAGAATGTGGTTCTGGAAAATGACTTGAAACTTGTTGTGAGTTTCCTGAATAACACGACGAAATCCCCATGGGAGATAAAAGGTGTTATATAAAAAATCAAAAGTCTATTGGACGCTTTCAAGAGTTAAAATCCAACATATTTACAGAGGAGGTAATCATGCAGCAGATGAGCCTGTGAATAAGGGCTTAAACAAAGTGGAGAGTTGTAACTTCAATTATTTAGAGAGTTTGGTGGGATTAAAAAATATCCTATCCATGGAATGGGTCAAACCCTTCATGGGAGACTCGATTAATTATTCAAAGTATAGTGGTGCCTCAGGTGCTTCAAATTGCATGTCCGATGACTTATTTGAAGGTGACTAGGATGTGACATGATGGTTGATTTGGGTGATGTGTTGGATGCCTAGTAGGCAAGTTGGTGAAGTGGATAATATTAAATTGAAATTTATAGCTGGATGTATAGTGCCTTCACTATCTTACCTTGCTTTAATAAACAAATATGGCAATATCATTAGAGGGAAAGGCGACAGACTTGCTTTTCGAGAAGGCTTAATTTCCCATACTGTGAATGGTACACTCACTTGTGTGGATAACAAAATCTATCAAGCCAAAAAAATACTTTTGAAAGATTATTTTTTGAGGAACAAGGAAGCTTAGATAAAAATAACTTTTTGTTTATCAGTCCTCTTCACATTATTTGGTTTTGCACTATGAAGAATCTTACATATATGGAGGACCCTCTAAAGAGAATAGATCTGAAGATCTGTAAAGATCTATAGAAGAATGAAGAGGTGTGGGAATTCTATTTTTGTGTTGGCATGGTGTCCTTTTTCCTAGCCATGAACGGTTACAATAGAGCCCTATCTGTAAGGTTCTGCACTTCTTGGCAGAACAAAGAAGTTTCTATTGGTAATATCTCCTTTATAGTCTTATCGGAGCTTATTGCAGAGATAACTAGGTTGTAGAATTAAGGGGAAATAGTGGAAAGATGAAGCTACAAAGACTATAAAGCCTACATGAAGAAGTTCTTTGAGAAAGGAGAACATCCAGTGGTAGTTCAAAATGGGTATGGTTGCTCTGTTCTCCCTAAGCCCTACCCTATAGTTAACTATTTTGTCATGAAATATTTCACTCTTGAGGGTCGCTATATGTCAGTGTATGGTTACCATTTCCCTATTTTGAATCATATTAGGCATGGAGATAGGATAAATTTACCCTATTTTCTTATTTTGAATCATATTAGGCATGGAGATAGGACAAATTTACCCTATTTTATTTTCACCTCATTGGAGTCCAACATTCCTAATAGAACAAATCCTCCTTTTCATCAAGGTTTAATCTATGTCATGTACAAGTATGTTTTTTAATCACTCCCCAAATCATAGCCATTTTCTCTCCCTATTGAGTAATGTTGAGACTAAGGAGGAAACTCATGGGTCCTCTGTAAAAATTGAACTAATTGAAACAGAACCCCCTCGGCTAAATCTAAGGGTAAGAACCCCCAAGCCAAACCTGGAAGTGAATTCCTTGAGGTTTCTCTGCTTAAATTTAACCTGGACAAAAGGAAAATGGAAACCACCAAAAATAGCCCTATCAAAGACAAAAAGAATGAGAAAGACTTTGCTAGGAAAAGGATCACCATTGGCCTTGACCTTCGCGACTCTAAGAAAGAATAGGATAGGGTGAATGAAAGGGAGAAGTTTAGAAATTTTGGAGAAAGAAGATCTTCTCGGCTAGTGGCTAAGGACAAGAAGGTTTAAATTGAACCTAAAGTGACTACTTATGATCTTGAGGAATATTTTATCCCTGAGGAGGCAGAAGATTCCTCAAATGATGACACAAAGGATGAAGAGTACTAGGCCGAAGAAGAAGAACAAGAAGATCATTATAAAGAGGAGATAGAAGCAAGAAGTAATTCTATGGAAGAATTGAGGGACTCAGAACCAACCTCCCCACCTTTTAATTCCCAAGATGATATTGACATAGTTCCCTGTTCTCAGGATTTTCCATCAAACAAAGATGATAATAAGAACCTGCACAAAGAGATAATGGAGCTCTATAAGAGGTCATAAACTTGGAATTGAGATTGGGTGATTGTAGGCAAAATTTTGACCAAAATAGTGACTCCTTTTGCTCATTGTGTGCCATCACCGATGGTATTATGAGAAAGGCAGCAATGGGGTTTGTTTTAGGGCAAAGTCGGATGAAAAAGAAGGCAAGGAAGCTATCGAAGGAGGGAAAATTGGATGATGACAATGAGGAGATGGACACCACCCCAAGGGAGATGAGGAAAAACCAAGTGAATAGGTTGGAGCGCAACTAGGGGATGATCAAAGATGATTAAGAAGCTGAGTTTTTGTTTATATTTTTTTATGATTTCTGCTATAGTTAGTAGCAGTTACTGTAGTCACACAAATTTGTCCAGCTTAATTAAATAAATATTCACTATTTATTTGATTAAAAATCCACTAGCCATCAATCAATTAAATTAATATTTAATTAATTCATCCCCAAACATTCTTCTATTAATTAAATAAATTATTCAATTTATTTTAATTAATCCATTAAATCAAATTCCAATCAATTAAATAAATAAAATCTATTTATTTAATTAAAATCCCCTTTTCCTCTTTTAAACAAATTAAATAAAACATTTATTTAAATCATTATCCCCCCCCCCCACTTGCATTTTTCTACAAATGCAACTTGCACACATTTATTGAAATAAATGAATTTTTATTTTAAATAAAATCCTATTTTCCCTCACCCACCAAATCCACTTGCAAAAATCTAATCCCCTTCTAGATTTCTCTAACCCCTTCCTAATTAGCCTAATCCATCCCCTAATTATTGTCACATTCCTAAGCAAAATGAAGTCACTTTTCAAAGACTTCAAAAGTCTTTGAAAAGCATTTAATGCTTTGTGTGTTCAACAATTTAACCTCCAAAGTCTTCCAAGACCACTAATGGCTCTTACATGACCATTTATGGCTCTTACATAACCATTTATGGTTATTTCAAACTTGTCTCCCCAAGCATTTATTGCTTTGACCATATTTATCCTTCTTAACTTTGCACAAGAGTTTGTCCATTGGATAAAAGCTTTATTCTTTGAATAAAGAGTTTATTCATTCAACTAACCTTGAATTTAACTCCCAAGGTCACATCAAGCATTTAATGCTTATTCCCTCTCCTCTCAACCTATCTCACATTGACACTTGTCATCCTAGGATTGGGTTGAAAGCTCTCACATGGATTTAAAATCATTCAATCCTAACCCTTGTTGAGATTACTCAATCTCAACCATCCATTGCTCCATTTTTCCTATAAATAGAGCCCATTTCTTCATAATCCAGATCCTGAAAACTTGTATGCATTTAACTTTTAGGCATTTTAGAGAGCATTTAGCATAGCAAACTAAAATCTTGTTATTTTGGTTAAAATCAATCATTTTAATAGCATCTAGTATTTTAGCTTTCATTTGGAGCACAATACTACAATCTCAATCCTCCATAAGCATCCATAGTGCAAAAAGCTGCTAAGAGCTACACTATTTTGGAACTTGGAGAGGAGAGGAACAAGGGAGAAGGAGCTAAGAGCATGCTAAGAGGCATTTGGAGGTGCCTCATTATCTTTGTTTCGTTTGTTAGATATATTAGCATGATTTTAGCATCTCTTTTGATATGCCTGTTTAGATTAGCTTTTGGTTGACTAACACTAACGATTTTCTGGTTTCTTGTGTTGTTTGTCATTTGCTAACCTTGTCCACTTTGTAGAGCATCAGTTACTATAAGCTTTTGGATTGGGATCAACTTGTGCAGCATGTGATTTGAACTTTTATTACTGTTGGCTACTCTGTTAAGTTCATTAGTTTTTTATATTGTTTGAATACTTACAATATGCTCAGTAGATGGTGGTTAGCTAAGAAAAGTATGCTTAGTTACAGAGACATGAAATTGTTTTACTATTTTTAAGAGCTATTGCTAGGTTCCTATGCTAGCTATTTGATGCGAGATCTTTAGTCTTTCTCTTTGTTTTTTGTTGTTCTATAGGTTCAAGGCCTTCTCCCTACTAATATAATAAAATACAAATTCTTGTACTTTGCTAGTAAGATTCAAGTTGCTAATGAGATTAGGGTTCTTTAAGCCAAGGTGCCTTGGGTGGCCTATACCTATAAAAATGCATCAAATTTGATAAGGGTAGAATATAGGGCATTTAAAAGCTACAACTGAATTATTGTACATAAGTCAAAAGACCAAGGTGTTCTAGGTGACCTAGTCTAGTGGAATCGGCCTCAAATTTGAGTCATAAGTGTACCTCTATATTCTTTATTCAGTTATGATCTACATTGAATCTTTTGCCTATGCATTAGTCTATTATAGCCTTTTAAGCTTTTATTTACATCACACTTAAATACTAATGCAATATCATTTCAAATTCATACACTTTCGAAAGTAACAAAGGAATAGAATCCCTAAGGTACCATTTGACTCTCTTTGACAAGGGTTAGTCAAATTCAATCACATATTTTGTGGCTTCTTATTCCAATATTTGTGTGAAAGTTAATCTTCAACCTAATCCTACATTGCTCCATTTTCATATTAAACATTTTAATTTGGCTACACATATTCATTAGTCCCTTGCTTATTCTCTTCTTCAAATTTATTGTTTTCTCTTAACCTTCTTACTATTGACTTAACTAAGTCTTATAAG
The DNA here is from genome assembly GCF_030272615.1 of Cryptomeria japonica. Taxonomy (NCBI): domain Eukaryota; kingdom Viridiplantae; phylum Streptophyta; class Pinopsida; order Cupressales; family Cupressaceae; genus Cryptomeria; species Cryptomeria japonica. The sequence continues at coordinate 341,651,678 of NC_081411.1, forward strand.
TATTCATTAGTCCAGAATGGGGTTCTCTCTAGAGTCTATAAGAGAATCTTGAACCTATCATCTAATCAGATTGTGATATTGCTAAAATCCTTTGATGGGTGTGACAAGGTAGGAGCCATGTTGCTACTACTTGACCCTATCAACAAAATCCTTTTTATCATACCCTTCAAATGTTTATTGAATCTCAATTGCCATGCCTTTTAGTTTATGGAAGTGCATGTTTACATTCTTTGGGGTATCCTCTTTCGGTCACTTATCTTATCTCTCTTTCTAGAAGCACCCACATTGACGTGTTCAACAACACTCTTATTGGCATACTTATTTCTTCTTATTTTTCTTTCTTCCCTCTCCAACTATCTAAGTCTCGTTTCTTCTTTGTTAATGCTAGCCATTGTGTATAATATTTTCTCTTAGTTTTTTCTTTTATCTCCCTTAAATGCTTATTATCACCTTTTCTCATGGGTGTTTATGATTTGGTCTTGCATTACTCCAATATTGCATACCATGGTCCTCTTCAATAGTCACATCACTTCATACTTTTTTAGATTCTTTCCCCCTTTCCATTCCCCATTCCCTTGGTGCCTAACCCCCTCTCGCAAAGTAGACTTCAAGAAGATCGAGATTTTATCAGTTTGGCTACATTTCCTATTCATTTTTCGATCTGATGTTTGATTAGAATTCAAAAAAAAAATCCTAGCAATAACCCAAATAGAACCTAACTAGGGTCTTGGGAAACACAACCAATATTAGCAAGAATTCTTATGGAGACAATCTGGAATTTTGTTCCCAAATAATTTCTACTATTTGTAGCCTATAACCTCAAAATCGATCCTATTGCGGTGGCCTAATTAGATGTATTTCAGATCTACTCTAAGTACTTAATTAAAAAGTAAGCATCATATACAATATTGGGATAGTAAAACATATCTCTTTATATTGATATCTTAATATGCAATGTACATCCCTTATATCTAGTTTATACTTTATCTCTATTCCTCTATTCTATCACTATCTTTGGTCAATTGGTGACTAGATGTTCCATCTATACATATATCTACTATTAAGGATGCAACCCTTAGATATTGTCTTTATAGAGTAACCTGTCTCCTAAGTTATCTGTTCTATAACTCTATTACTAGATTACACCCTTATCTCTATGGATGGTGTATGTATCCCATTTTCTAGTCAACAATAATATATTTGTCAAACAACACAACATAAGGATAACTTCATCATAACTATTGTAGAAAAGAATCACAAGAACAAATAGAAGTAAAATTCATATAAATCCAAAAGAATGACACACCATCAAATCTTTCTCAATTGTATGGAACACTTACATTAATCTTTTAAGGCTTAGAGGGGTTTTCACTAATTTTTCAATTAGGGTGTTAACATCCTTTGGTAGATGCATACCATTGTACATGCACTTGGCCTCTATTGGAGTTTTCCTTTATTACTTTCTAACTTATCATCTGAATTTGTTATATTATTGAGTGAATTGGCTATAGTTGTCTCATTGAAGTTCATTTTTTTAAAAATGTTTCCTTATATCTTTATATTCTATTATGTAGCCTATTAAGCCTCATATCTTCTTTGACCAACTTCTCTTTCAAATTTAGAATCTCCTCCTTGGTGCTCTAATCATCTTGTAGGAAATTTTGAATCTTAAATTTCTATTGATATCCATAAAGAATCCCTTTAACACCTTGTGAATTTGCATTTCAATTCCCTTGTGCAATTCATTTATTTTATTAGATTGGGAGTTTATGAGCGAAGTAATATAATTTATAGAGGAGGATGGACATTTCTCTTTGTCATTGAAACCATTTGATACCCAAAAAAGGACTTCAACATATAGTAATAAATATTTCACATTAATGTCCCCATCTTCCTATATTTTCCTTTTACCTTTAACAATACAAGGGGTATCACCCTATCAATCATGCACCACATAAAATCCTTTAACCCTATGGTATTCACCATAGGCTTGTTAAAGTTTCATCTCAAGATTGAATCTTTCTCTCAACCCTTAAAATTAAAAGAGTAAAGAAAAATCTAATAGTAGAAAGAAGTAGGTTTTAAAGGGGGAGAAAATTCTAGGGATAAATTAGGAAACTATGATGTACTTTTTGATACCTAGGATTTCTAGTGGGCTTGACCATAAAAGATTAATTGACTCATCTCGATAATGAAATTTTTAGGGATATAAAACACGGCATGACTAAAAAATAAATATATTAAAGTTGATGTAGGGTAGATCACCACTTGAATATTTTATTTTCAAACCTTGTGTATTCTAAAGATAAATTAATAAGGAAATAAAATTGAGCCTTCTTCTTATACCTAAAATTACTTAAGGGAGAGAAATGGTAAGTATATATAGCTTGGAGGAATCCCTCTAGAGTTTCGTATCTCATGATTTGTAGAGACATTTCTTCCAACAAACGTGATAAAGAAAGGAAAAAGTAACCCAGATCTCCTACCTAGTAACTGTATAACCCTCATTTAGAAAAGTGTCAATAACCTTGTCATTTTTCCTCATATCCTTCAACAACTTGTATATGCCATTTTATAGGCTAGTGACTACAATAATTATCTCCTCAAAAATCTTAAGATTCACATAAGAGAGGTTGACTATTCTTGAGCTCCAATCGACTAGGAAACTTTCAATAAGGTGGTATGAAAAAATAAGCCTTTTCATATAAGGAATGAGACCCACATTTGTAAATTTTTCCAAATCCTAGATTACTTTGATTTTTAGTATAATTTATCCTTAAATATTATCACAAAATATTTGTATTTTCACCTACTACAAGCAACACTCAATTTTGTGCTTAACGAGTTAAAATCTAGTTTGTATTATATATCTTTAAATAAAATACCAAGACCATTTTTACAAGTCTATTCACTTTTGTATTTCAATGGCTCAATTGGTGAGCCTTACATATTTGATGTAATGATTTTGGCATTCATGTTGGAAACAACCAAATATTGGTTAAATATGGCTTTGAAGATGTTATGCCTCTGTGAAGATATGGAATATATAAGTTTCTTTGATGAGACAATTAATATACATCTCAAACAATTAAGATGCATTTTTTATATACTTTTTTATATTAGACTATGTAATCTCACATCTTCTAAACAATAAATCTATACAATTTATGTCGAAAAAAATATGTACATCAAGTTTTGCCATCTAACTTGACAAAAAAATAATTATTTAAGACACATTTTCAATCTAAACATAATTATGACATAACATGACCTATTATGTCACAATAGGACCTACTATGTCACAATAGGACCTATTATGATATAATAGGTCATAATATGACATTATAGGTCCTATTATGTCACAATAAGTCCTGTTATGACATAATACCCCTCAACTCTCTCTAAATGTACCATCTCTCTCTTCCAACCAACTTATCTTTCTCTACATATGTCACAATAGGTCCTACTAAGGGGTCTTGTGTCATAATAGGTCCTCTTGAGGGGTCTTATGACACAATAGGTCGTATTATGACATAATAAGTCGTATTATGTCATAATAGGACCTATTATGTCACAATGGGATCTATTACAATATAATAGGTCGTATTACGATATTATAGGTCCTATTATGTCGCAATAGGTGCTATTATGACATAATACCCCTTAACATGTCTCAGTAAGGGGTATAAAGTCATAATAGGTCCTCTTAAGAAGTTTTATGACATAATATGACCTATGATGTCATAATAGGACCTACGATGACATAATAGGAGCTATTACATCATCATAGATCTGATTATGTCATAATTGGTCCTTTTATGACATAATACCCTTTAATAAGTTCTACTAAGGGGCATAGTGTTATAATAGGTCCTCTTAAGGGGTCTTATAACATAATAGGACCAATTATGACATGATAGGTTCTCTTAAGGGGTCTTATGACATTATAGGACCTATATGACATAATAGGTCCTATTACGTGATAATTGATCCTATTATGTCATAATAGGTCCTCCTAAGGGGTCTTATGTCATAATAGGTCCTACTAAGAGGTATTATGACATAATAGGACCTCTTATGGGGCATTATGACACAATAGGACCTATTATGACACAAAATGACCTATTATGACACAAAAGGACCTATTATGTCACAATGAGACCTATTATAACATAATAGATCGTATTATGACATTATAGGTCCTATTATGTCACAATAGGTCCTGTTATGACATAAAACCCCTTAACAAGTCCTACTAAGGGGTATCAAGTCATAATAGGTCCTCTTAAGGGCTTTAAGGGCTTTTATGACATAATATGACCTATGATGTCATAATAGTACCTATGATGACATAATATGACCTATTATGTCATCATAGGTCCTATTATGTCATAATCAGTCCTATTATGACATAATACCCTTCAATAGGTTCTACTAATGGGTATAATGTCACAATACACCCTCTTAAGGGGTCTTATGACATAATAGGACCTATTATGACATGACATGTCCTCTTAAGGGGTCTTATGACATTATAGGACCTATTATGACAAATAGGTCCTATTATGTGATAATCGATCCTATTATGTCATAATAGGTCCTACTAAGGGGTCTTAAGTCATAATAGGTCATATTAAGAGGTATAATGTCATAATAGGTCATTTTTAGGGGTCTTATGACATAATAGGACCTATTATGATTTAATAGGTCGTATTATATCATAATATGACCTATTATGACACAATAGGACCTATTATGACACAATGGGACTTATTATGACATAATAGATTGTATTATGACATTATAGGTCCTATTACATCACAATTTATAAGATCTTCTAAAATCTAGAATCTGTATTCTAACTCTTAGAGATCTGAAACCACTCTCAAACATTTTGCCAATATATACATGAAATATAACTTAAACTTAAATGTTATATTTCATGTATATATAGTTTGTTTAAAAAAAATAAAAAAATGTATGTATAGTTTATTTTTTTAAAAATAAAAATTTAAATTTAAATTAAAAAGAAAAAGAAAAGGGAAACATGATCCCATTTTGTTTTTGAAATGGGACCCCATTTGCTAAATGTGTTTTTAATTATTTAAAAAAATGAAACGGGATCCCGTTTCTAAAAATTTCAAACTTTGGTTCGGTTGTAGCTTCAGTTTTGGCTTGGGAAATGGCTTGGAGAGCCGACCCCTTTGGCTTGGACCTAGTTTGACCTGCAACTTGAAGGTGAAATCAATCTTCATATAGAATAATGACTTCAAAAATATATCTGAACACCAAATTTTCAGAATTTTTTTAAACAATGAAAACCAATTATAGTAGAGACTGTCTAGATTCGAAATATGTAATTTTTTAAAAAAATGGATCAATATTTTTATTTTTAAAATAATTACTAATGAAAGAGGTCTATAAACTCAAAATAACATGGTTTTTAGTTTTTTAATAACTTTTTTTGTCTCTAAGTTTTTTGAATTTTTTTTTATATGGCATCAAACTAGAGACAATTCTATATAGTTTAAAAAAAAAAAACCAAAAAATGTTTAGGTCAAATTATGCTTGCCGTACACAAGAATTTTTTAAAACAATGATTATGCCCAATAAAAAATTAACAAAAAAAAAAATGCAGAAAAAAATTACAAAAAAATATTCTCATCAAAGGTGAGTGAGTTATAGATCTTTTCCCAAAAGTATTTAAATTTTTTTTTCATTTAGGTCAAATTATACTTGTCGTACACGTGCATGGTATGGTCCTAAAAAGTGACTTTTAAACTATAGGTTTTAGTAATGCCTATTCAAACTTCATTTTTAAGATCTGGGTATTAAAATAAATTACATATTTGGAAAGTAGGCTTCGAGCACTACATTTTCTATTACTTAATTTTTTCAAGATTCATTCTTTAAGTGCCTCAAATATTTAGGTCAAACAGGATGAAATTGAAAAAAAGGGTAAAAAACTTCCATTTTTTGGCCAAAAAGTGGAAACAACTTCTTGCAGGTACCCACCTACCTTATCACTTTGAAACATTCTTTTCAATCCTTCAATCAAGGTGATTGCCTCAATATCTAGGAATTGACGACCCATCCATTGTTAAAGATTCTCAAACTCATTATCAATCTTCTCTAATTGGTCAATAGTAAACCCTAGTTAGTGATTCATCCTCATCATGAGAAGTATGAGGTGAATGTGGATATATAATATTCGGTATGTCATTTGTTGGGTTAGAGGAAGCACCAACATTCACATGGAATAGGTTAGTCAACTAGGTCTCCATATCGTTAGTATTTAAATCTTTCCAGGAAGACCTAAGTCTATAAATTGTTCTCTCGAGAATATTGGTTTTAGGACTATAGGTAAGAAAAATCATGCACAAAGGAAAATATTGAATGCAAATTTTGGATTTGTAAACTATGATTAAATAATACAATTCATTTGTAAAATGATTGATTAACCAGTGAATTAAACGATGTGAATTATGATATTAAACACTAGATGTACCTAAATCTGAACGTAACATATCATAACAATAAGATCTAAGAATGCATTTGAAAAATTATGCAACCCACAACTCAATTTTAGAAGAATAAATTAGGGACCTTTTTATGAATTTAGCCTCTAAATTTATGTAATTCAATTGCATATATGATATATGAGTGTAAATATGAATGTTTAAGTGCATAAAATCAAAAGTAATGCAAGCAAGAGACTCAGGTTCACCAAAAATGTTATGGTGTGTTTGGGAATTAGGGTTTCACCAATTATGATAATAAAAACCATTAAACTCGCCAATTTAACCAACATAAGGGGTAATCCAATAGATCTAGCCACAATTCAATTAGGAAAAGGGCTTAGATATTGATTAGATTTACTTGTTTGTTTTCTTCCCCCTTTTGGAGTTGAAATTGGATTTGAATTGTAAAGTTTTAGGGTAAAAAAATGGAGAATTGGAGTAAAAGGGTAATAACGAAGTGTTCCAAATGTCAGACAAAGATCTGAGAAGGGGAAGTGAATCAAAACCTATAGCTAAAAACCTGGGCCAAATGGTTGGGACTAGAGTGGTAGGCCACCCTGGTCTTGCAACTTCTAGATGGGCACGTAGGATGTTTCCCATATCAAGGAGACGCATAGGATCCACTAGCAAAAAATTAGACATAATTTTTAGAACCAAGGTGGTAGGTTTCCCTAGTCCTCTACTTTTCACTCCTGTAAAAGATGAACCTATTCATCATCATTTGTTGTGTCAGAATTTTATCACAACTCCTAAATCAATTTACTAGCACACACACAGAGAAAAAGAGTTGTGGCTAGGATTTTGCCTTGGGTCAAACCCCAGTTCATGAATTAACCTTGAAATTGAAAATTGAAAAGGAAATAGCATTGAATTGCAGCAAGATGCTTTCCTTTTGAGGGAAAGGCTAGATCTGAAATTGAGTCCTTGTAGTCGAAGTTGACACAAGTTGATGACGCTTTCTTGAATCCTCACACAAGGATTTAGTATGTCATGTAGAATATCTTCATGGAAGGTTGATCATGGATTCCCTATTGAATGCTTGAACCTAACTTGACCTCTCCTTCAATGCTCGACAAATGCTAGATTTATTACTCACTTGAATTCTAGAGTGTAATTGAGGTCTTGATTTAGGTTCTTAGACATCATAGACTTCAAATGAGAGAAGTAGGACTCTTTTTATACTTAATCATCCAAAAATTATTTGATTTTTCAAAGAATGCTAACAGGGGACCTAAATTCCCACCCACTTGATGTGATCATTAATGGGACCAAATTTGGGTGTTGACTAGGAGGACTAGGGTGGCGGGGTGCCTCGATCCTGAGCTAGGACCATGACACCATAGTGTCCTAGTCTTGTTAATTAGGACTCAAATTTGGACAGGAGATAGAAGGGGAGTTGAAAATGCATTCTTTCGGAAAGTGTAAGTAGGATCAAAGCAGACATCAAGCACTAAGAGACAAAATGCTAAGGTGAAGTCTAGGTGAGGACTAAATTGTATGTGGATACAATTTACAACACTATAGATCCATATCAAAGGCCTTAAATTTTTTCTTGTAATAAATGCTTATCATTCAATGAGAGAAGTGATAATGAAACTAATAAAACATGGCAAGAATACAATCGATCTATATCAAATATCTTAGAGAAATAACAAAAAATATTTATTTATATATTCATGCACTATCCAAGCAATCAAAACCATAACCATCAAAGGCAAGTTATCCACTCAAAATTCAATTTTGAGAATTCACCACGATCATTTTTTGTCACATCATAATAGAAAGGATTAAAACCAATCTAGTTATTCCAATTAAGATGCATCAAGATTAATTGTTGCCACCATTTGAGAGGAATCTAAAATCCCAAACAATTGGAAATAAAAGGATAAACAAAAAATCCAGTTGGATTGTTTGAAATCATTCAAAATAAGGACCTTTAGGAGAACCATGCAATCTTAGAAAAGAAAAATAAGAAACAAGTGATCTTAGTAGTTGACCCCACACCAAGTCTTTATAGTCCATATGAATTGATTGATGATCTCAAGAAGGTGTTTCTAAATATATCATTTATTGATATTTTATGGAACTCTACATTGCATCACATAGCACTCTTGGTTGTTAAAGCATACATTCTTTTGTTCATTGTCAATTGTCTTAGGAAAAAGATCAAGGAGGTAGGGTGATAGATTCTATTGACATAGCGATTCCTTAGGAGAACCAATAACCTTTTTCTATCACATCACCATGGAAAGGGTTCTAACCTATCTAATTTATACAACCAAGTTGCATTAAGATTAGTTGTTGCCACCTTGTCAAAGGAATCAAACACCCCTGCTTGATTGGGTATGAATGCATCATAAATAAAAATTGCTCGGGTTAATTGAACTCATTCAAAATGGAAGTCTTTTAAGAAAACCACATAATCTCAAAAAGGGAATCCAATAGTCATGCGGTTATATTAATGAACTATACACCAAGTCCCATCAATTTATATGACTCTATTGAGGACTTCAAGAAGGTGTAACTTGTAAACATTTATTTCATCAATCTTTTGAAAAACTATCTATTTCATTATGTAGCACACTTGGACAAAATTGAGCTAAAACAATTAAGTCACATAAGTCCACCTATAAAGGAGAAAATTAATCAAGTGGATCTTGACTTATGTACATAAATTGTAGATGTACATGATCTAATGTTTTTTTTTAAAAAATCTCATTTAGATGTTGAGGTTGAGCTATAAAGGAGAATAGATCCTACCTTGCACCTATAGGCGTGGATCTATAATACTTGTACCAAATAGAGCCTCATTGATAATGGGGCCATTGTTGATTCCCCCTTTCCCTTTTATAGTGCACGGAATATGGTTATACGATCATCATAACATATGAAGACACTATGAGAGGTTAAAATAACTCTAGGGAAACAAATATCACAAAAAACATGCTTCTCATATCCTTAGAATGTGAAATGGTCGTGATAATTTTTATCAATAGGATAATACATAGACTATATATGACATATTACTTAGAGGACCTTAAATACATAAGATGAAGTTAATCACCTCCAATATATTTCAAGAAATTTGGTTTGCTTTCCAAGAGAAAAAAAAAAACAAAAACTAGTCCTAAGGGAGACCTATAATTATTTAATGTGGTTCAAATAGTTGCAACTAAAAACAAAACTAGCATATCAATAAATCACAAGCTTGTCATTAATAAGGTTGTTATACCCAAACCCACTCCTTAGACCATACAAATCAACAAACGAGTGGACTTCTAAAAGCCCATCACTTAACAAGGAATCACATGTGATTTATGAGAAAGTGGATAGTTCTAGCCAACTCTCAACTATTGCCACTATTCTAATTAGGAAAAGTGTTAAAGATATAAATCCTATTGAGTTCCCTTCCATCACCAATGCAACATTGACATATGCTCTTTCTAACAAATTTGTGAAAGTTACTAAAACATTTATACTGCTGAGTTTTTCAACAAAATCAAGCAAGAAGACATTCAAGTGCATATCCTAGATCTTACCTCCAAAGAGGAAAATGAATAACATTGACCTATTTTAAAACCAACGGTACCTTGGAAAATCATTTTGAAGTTGAATAATCTTTTGATCCTCCATTTTAATTGACCAAGAAAAATAGAATGATGTTGACTTTGCTTGAAGAGAAAATTTTCTCTTCACCTTTTATTTAAATTTAATATTTCCAAAAATAATATTATTGAAAATAGAACCTCCAAAATTATAAGAGCCTTAAAATATGGATTATAAGATCTCATCTTTTGGAAATTCCTATTTACCTAGAAATAAACCTATATGATGATATGATCATCCCTTTCGTTTGAGATAGAATGGAATATGGTCATCTGATGTCACTTAATTTTTTCTTCATTTATACGGCTTAATTTTCTTGAGCCATCAAATAATGGAAGTCATATTTCTTTATAATGTGTAGAATAACCAAGAGCGTTTGGTCACTAAAGCAATTTCCGAGCATGGATCTCGATGTTTAAAGATGAAAGAAGAGAGATTCAAAAGAAAAAGACACATATGCGTTAAGCCTTTTTTTTCTCTCAGAAAACATTCGAAAAGGACAAAAACAAGTGAACATCTGTGGTCCCCCACTCTGGCATGATGCAATATATTTGTTTAAAACTTTTCCAAAAAAAAGGAGCGCGATTTTCTTAAATTCCCCGTTGCACTTATTTAAATTGGTTTTCATTTGTTCAGTTTTTATCAGAGGAGATCAAAGAGCAGAGATCGACGCTATTCTGTATTCATAGACTTGCCAACTTTAGCCTGACAGTTTTCTTACAGAATGGGTAATGCATGCTCCTGCTGCTCAAATGCCATTAGTCTTCCTCAGGCTGAAGTTGTGAATCATCTTGATGAAACAATCTCTTTCATTGAGATGCGCTTGGACGCCATTTTCATTGACAAGGTATTTACAGTATATCCTTCACTTTGCTTCAGATCTATTTCATGTAACGCATAACCTCTCATAAATAATTTCGTTGCAGCCGCAAGAGGGCACGTCTGTATCAGTGGCTACTACTATTCCAGCTGGAGTGGCTTCTTCCGTCGAGTATGGATCCTGCTTCTTGCAGAATGTAGTTAGACGTGTCAGAAAACATACTTGCAAGGTATTAAACGAGTCTCTAGTTCTCAGTACTTCAGGCCACAAAATCCTCTACACTGATTGTAAACTTTTCATATTTGGTTTTTGTAGATAGTGAAAACCAACCACGACATTCAGAAAGTAGTTATTGATATGCTGAAAGAAGCAAATCAATTTCAGTGGGTTGGAGCTGGGCTTGGTGTTGTGGCCTGCGTGTTAGACCAACTTCAAATGGACAAAATCTCTACCAATGCTTGGAACGAATGCGTTGACATTTTGTGCTTCATGTGTGGCGTGGCCAAACACATTAAGCGAATCAACGATTTTAGAGTCCCAGACAAACTGAATGATCTGGTTGTTTTCATTGTAAAAGGATCCATTTTCTGTATCTCACGAATGGAATCTACCAATGTCCAAAGGTAAAATTTGTCTTAAACTACCTATTACTCTTATCCAGAGTATAGACGTGCGCGACTACTGATAAATTTGTCCCGTGGACAGCTCTTATTCTGCACTAGTGGACGAGGAGGAGATAAAGAGTCTTCCATCCCAATTGATCAACAATTATCCAGAGCTCGGACATGATGAAGGTAACCATTCATTTTTGTTTCGCGTTTAAATATATTTTTATACCTGGAATATCTCATGACTTACACGTTCTTTGAATTACATGTATTTCTTTCTACCCAACATTATATCTCAGAAAAATAACATAAGATGTCTCAATTTTTCATTTTAATTTTTGGCCAAGAACGGATACCGTGAAAATTCTGCCCGTCGTCAAAAAGAACTAGACCTAGGTTCACATGAGTACCACGATTAAGTCTTTATGAAAGAATGGAATTTTGGGATTCGACATATTATGAAAAAACTAAATTCGATTAGATTGTTTCCAAAAAGCTGACTAGTGGGTGTATATTCAGTAGTTGAGTTAAGCCTGTTTTGCTTGTCTAAATCACAGCAATGCGTAATGCTTGCCCATGCTGATTGTCCTGCAGATGACAAGCAGCGTGCTTTTGATTTGCCTCTTTCAAGTGGCCTGGATGAATTAATGTCTTATATTGAGAAATGTTTGGCAAAATCCACAGCCACTGACAGGGTATGCAGAAATCATTTGCGATTTTTTAAAATCTTCTAATTTTTGTTTTGCTGTAATGCGAAAAACATATTTTTTCTTTTTCAGGCAGAAGAGAACACGTCTCCAGTGGCCTCTTCAATCAAGTATGGCAGCGACTTGCTGAGGGACGTACTCAAACGCTGTAAAAGATATGCTGTCAAGGTATTATAGTGCCCTTTATTTGATTTCAATGGATTATGACGAGGGCGTCTTCTTTAAAAATTTCGATTTTTGGTGTGCAGATTATGAGTGGTGAAACAAGGAAAGTAGTGATAGATGTTATGAAAGAAGCATGTCAGATCCACTGGGTAGCAGCGGGGCTTTCCGTGGTAGCATACGTATTGCAAAAAGTAGACGATGCTTCCACTAACAAGGAGGAATGTGTTCAAGTTTTAGGACATATGTATCACCTGGCTACACACATCAAGCGACTAGACGAACAGATACCTCAAGAAAAGCTGCATGATGTCGCTGAATTCATTTTCAAAGGAACATTTTTTTGTGTTTCTCGAATACAATCCAGCAACCTCTCCAGGTAACATTTCCTGCAATTTGATGATAGCCAAAAGTAATTTAAGGTTGATATATTGATTGGATTCTAATTGTTCAGGATTTTCTCTTCCGTGGTGGATGTCGAGGAGATAAGGACGCTTCGATTGGAGCTGGGCCAGAAGTATCAAGATTTGACTGTGGAAGCCCTAACTGAAGCTTTGCATCGAATGCCTAAATCGTTACCTCCCTCACAGGGCAAGAATCCCGATGCAGGTCTTTTTCCCCTCCCTTATTACTGCCGTCAATTGGGTTCGTTGTTTGAGTATTAACAAATAATCAAGTGCCCAAAAAGTATGTATAAACGCCCTCAATAATCCATTCCACCTGATATAGGTAACTTTTATTGATTTTGTAGTGGGCATCGATGAGTCAATAAAGGAAGTAACAAACTTGTTGGGCATGGACGATGAGAAAGATGTATCAACCAGAGCTGTTGTGGTTTATGGGGTTGGGGGTATGGGTAAGACGACTTTGGCGAATGCTGTCTTTAGCTCTCTCGATTTCAAAGCCTACAAACACTGCCATCTCATCATCAAACAGGACTGTTCAGAAAATGATCTTACGGATCTTCAGCAACAGATTTTGAACGACTTGTTTGACAAAAATTTGAAGTTGAGGAATTTTGAAGAGGGTCGTGATGAGCTCTCTAAGGTCTTCAGAGATGCAGCACGGCAAAGTCTATTTCTGTTTATAGACAATGCGCTGAAAGGCGATGATCTTGCCAAAATCCTGCCAGATGACTTGTCAACCATGCCTAAGCGTAGCAGAATGCTTGTGACTACCAGAAAGCTGGACGAGACTGACATGCTTGACCAGCCAGATATCATTACACGCCTGGCATTTCGTATAAATTGTCTTCCAGACGAAGAGGCAAAGAAGCTATTGTCAAAAAAAGCTTTAGACAGTCCCTTTAAAACTTTTGACGCAAGCTCGGATATCGATGGCTTGCTGAGAGTCTGTGGTGGTATACCTTTGGTGTTAAATCTTGTTGGTACAAGGTTGCGCAAACATCGTGACGATCTGTCCGCCTTAAATAGCACCATTGAATCCTTCAAGGATTCGCTGGGAAAAGGAGAGAGCGATTTAACTCAAAAGGTAGTGGATGTGGTGTATGAAAGTTTGCAAGAGGATCGATATAAAGAAGCTTTTCTAGATATAGCAGCTTTCTTTTCTTCCTGGGACCGGGACACTGTGAGATATATCGTGGGTGACGATGAGCTTGTGGCGCTGGAAGACGCAGCATTGGTAAAGATCTCTGATGACAAAGTAGAACTTCACGATGTCGTTTTAAAACGAGGAAGAAAATTGCCAGGATCGGATTATAGAATAACCGATAGGCAATCTCTGGCTGATATTATTGAAGATACACAGGTATAGTTAAACTGTGATCTGTACTTTTTAGATAATTTGATCGAAGCGACTACTATTCAATACCTTATTTGTCGCTAAGATGAATTTTCTGCAGTACACAAGATAGGTCTACTCAATCTTCTATGCAATTTTTGTGCGGGTTATTTAAATCACACATTAAGTAATATATTAATCCTACTCTGAATGTTTTAACACTTTTAAATCTAGAATTTTAAACCGTCCGGATTATAACTTGTCTCTGTGAAACGTATTATTAATGTAATCTTATACTTTGTACTTGCAGAGACTTGAGAAAGTGAAAGGAATTCGTCTTCCATATACATCCTACGGTGAACATAAATTCCAACTTCAGGCAGAACATCTGGATAAGATGCACAAGTGTTTAAAAGTTTTGTTTCTTAGAGGGAGAATAGAAGTCAATGGAACATGCTCCAGAAAATTTGAAAATCTTAGGTATGTGACAGTTGATGATGAAGATTGTTCACCGATGGAGTTAAAGAAGCTTCCGAGGCTGTCAATTTTCGAGGGCCGCTTAAGGAGTGACGATAGGTTGTGCGATGTAAGTTTAGCATTTCATTTCTCTTCTATTGTTTAGAATAGAGATAACAGATATTTTTCTTTTCCAGGGCTGATTTGGAATATCAACTGTGTCTGCAGTTGCCTCATTCTTTGCGTTGCCTACAACTGTCCAGTGTTAGAGAGCTCACTTCCTTGCCTAATACGTTTGGTCAACTGATCAATTTGGAGAAGTTGACTTTTAACTGTCTAGAGCTGTCTAGTTTATCTGATAATTTTGGACAGATGAAGTCTCTGAAATATCTGAAAATTGTCGGCTGCAGAAGTTTGGAGAGGCTTAGTGATACCTTTGGTCAACTGAGCAATTTAAGGGAGTTGAGGATATCAGGTTGTCAAAGCCTGTCTAGTCTTTCTGATGATTTTGGACAGTTAAAATCTTTGCTTGATCTGCAAATTGACGACTGCAGAAGTTTGGAGAGGCTTAGTGATACCTTTGGTCAACTGAGCAATTTAAGGGAGTTGAGGATATCAGATTGTCCAAGCCTGTCTAGTCTTTCTGATGATTTTGGACAGTTAAAGTCTTTGCTTGTTCTGAAAATTTTGGGCTGCGAAAGTTTGGAGAGGCTTAGTGATACCTTTGGTCAACTGAGCAATTTAAGGGAGTTGATGATATTAAATTGTCGAAGCCTGTCTAGTCTTTCTGATGATTTTGGACAGTTAAAATCTTTGCTTGATCTGCGAATTGACTACTGCAGAAGTTTGGAGAGGCTTAGTGATACCTTTGGTCAACTGAGCAATTTAAGGGAGTTGAGCATATTAAATTGTCGAAGCCTGTCTAGTCTTTCTGATGATTTTGGACAGTTAAAATCTTTGCTTGATCTGCGAATTGACTACTGCAGAAGTTTGGAGAGGCTTAGTGATACCTTTGGTCAACTGAGCAATTTAAGGGAGTTGAGGATATCAGGTTGTCAAAGCCTGTCTAGTCTTTCTGATGATTTTGGACAGTTAAAATCTTTGCTTGATCTGAAAATTGACGACTGCAGAAGTTTGGAGAGGCTTAGTGATACCTTTGGTCAACTGAGCAATTTAAGGGAGTTGAGGATATCAGATTGTCCAAGCCTGTCTAGTCTTTCTGATGATTTTGGACAGATGAAGTCTCTGAAATATCTGAAAATTGACGACTGCAGAAGTTTGGAGAGGCTTAGTGATACCTTTGGTCAACTGAGCAATTTAAGGCATTTGATGATATCAGGTTGTCCAAGCCTGTCTAGTCTTTCTGATGATTTCGGATCGTTGGCATCTGTGAGAACAATAGAAGCATCAGAGTGTCCTTTATTGGAAGGAAAGGTAGTTGACCAGATGATTGAGCTGAAGAGCTTGATGGCTTTAGATATCCGGGGAAGCCAACAGATGATAAACCGTTGGAACAAAATAAAGGACGGGCATCCTCAATGTGTACAGACGGGAAGGAGGGAGATGGTGTTTAAATCCCATGCAGGTATTTTCTTATTGCTGGTTATTGAGTTTATTATTTAGGCCTTAATAGATTGTGTTGAATTTGCTATCACTTGGACAACAATACCTGCACATAAAAACACTACGTAGAGTAAATCTTATTTAAAATAAAACTCGAAAAACTCCATTATTTTTAAACATAATTATAAAATTGTGTATTTGATATAAAAGAAAAGAACACGGCTAAAAAATCATTTGTTAAGCTATTGCCTCTGATGTCTTTATCAAAGCAGTCGCAAAAGTTTGATTTTTGACACTTGGACATCAAATTGTGAGTCCTCACAACGTAAGGGGGAGTAGTATTGTTAACAACTGATGCTGGATTCTACAATGACATTCAATGACCATGTAATTCCTTCCATTGTCATCCACTGCTGCCAATCCACAATTTTGCATGCTGTTTTTTCTAGCATACTTTATTTGACTATTAATTTAGATTCAATTTGTATTAGATTTGTTTTTGATCTGTTGTGGTTGTAAGAAATAATGTATGCAAATTTGCACGAGTAGTTAGTTAATTTAAAAAATAAACTCTAATGATTATTTAATAAGTGCAGTGAAGTAGTTGATCTTTCAAAGGCTAGGTATTAGTTCTTACTCTTACTCTATTTATATTTAGCCTCAGCTCTGTTTTAATAAGAATTAAGGGTTGGGATTTGAATTAACAGATAGTATCAAAAGGAAACATTTTCTTTTGGATTAAAGATAATTTAGAAGTTGAAATTTCGTCAAAAAATTATTATGTTAATTTTTTTGGGGCTAAAGATTTAATAGTTGAAATTTTGTCATAAATTTATCATGTCAAATTCTAACTCTTTGTCTATTCCAAAATTTGATGGAAATGAGTACGATAATTGATGGATCAAAAAGATTACATTTTTAATAGGAAAAATTTTGTGGGAGATTGTTGAATCAGGTTATGTAGAACCAACTAAATAGAATACCCTTATAGAAAATTATAAAGCAGCTAAGTAGAAGAATGGTCAAGCTTTGTTTCACATTCAAATAATTCTTGATGAGAGCTTATTTCCAAAAATTGCAAACACATAGATAGCTAAGGATGCCTAGAAAACTCTAAAAGAAGCTTATCAAAGTAGTGATTAAGTCAAAGTTTAGAAGCTATAGACAATGAAATAAGATACATGAAGCTAAAAGTGTGAGTGACTATTGTGTCATAGTAAAAGATGTGGTCAATAAAATGGCTACACTTGGAGAAATAGTGAACTATTGTGATAAAAAATGTCTTGATGACTCTCACACCAAGGTGGAATACTTTTTCCATGATCATTGAAGAAAGAAAGGATTTGCCTACTCTTTAGTTTGATCACCTAGTTGGATCTATAATTTCTTATGAAGAAAGATTACATTTGGAGAAAGTGCTGAGAAAGACTTTTCCTCCAAATTACATATCACAAAGAATGAAGATGCCAATACTAACACCAAAGGAAATCAAGGCCAAGATAGAGGTCAAAATCAAAATTACTTAAGAGAAAATAGAGGCAGATGCAGTTCAAGAGAAAAAGGTAGAGGTAGATTTGATAAGATAAATATCCAATGTTACAATTATAATAGGTATGGCCACTTTAAAATTATCTGTAAATTAAAAGAAGGTAAAAGTATTCACTATGCTCAATAAGGTGGTGAGAATCCTCCAAATAATTTTTTCTAATTTCTTATGGCAATATTGAAAATGATGATAAAGATGTTTGGTGTTTAGATTGTACATGTTTTAACCATATGTCAAAAAGTGAGAAGTTGTTTTCAATAATGAATGAAAATTTCAAATCCATGATCCAACTTGGTGATGACACATCATTGACATTTGTTGCAAAATGAGCTATGGAAGTCCAACCAAAAGAAGATATCAAGAGTGTTAAAGATATTTGTTACACTCCGCAGTTAAAGAATAGTTTGACGAGTGTTAGATAATTGTGTTAGTAGAATTATAAAGTGGTATTTTAAAATCAACAATATATAATTTATAATAAGAATTAGGACTATAGGGTGGTTACAATTGTGTGTATGACAAAGAATAGGATGTGCCCATTAAGACTTGGTAAACATAACAATGACCTTATAAAATGGCATAGAAGGATACAAGTTAGTCGTGGCATCTCAGTTATTGACATTTAAATTTTCATAGTTTGAAGTTTCTAACATCAATAGCATTAGTTTTAGTTTGCCTAAGGTTGAAAGACACAAGGAGGTTTGTGAAGGATATTCCAAAGGAAAACATGGAAGGAAGAAATTTTCAAAGGGAAATGCTTAGAGGACCCATTATCCACATCAACTTGTTCAATTAGAAATTTATGGTCCTATACAAACAAGGAGTCTAGGTAAGTCATCACATTTTATCTTTTATTGATGATTACTCACACAAGTGTTAGATTTATTTTTTAAATGCCAGGATAAAATACCTTGATACATTCAAGAGGTTTAAAGCCCTTATGGAAAATTATAAAAGGGTGGAAAATTAAATGCTTAAGGACTAATCATTAAGGTGAATTTTGTTCAAGTGTCTTTCAAGATTATTGTAATATGAATTCCATTAGAAGATTAATCACTACTACTTACACACCTCAACAAAATGGAGTAGCTGAAAGGAAGATTTATACAATAATATAAACGGTATGGAGTATGTTAAATATTAAGATAAGTGGTTTTTGACAGGGCCTAATCTCTATCACAAAATAGGAATTTTACCAAAGGGGTAACTAGCAAAACCAAATATAGAGCACCCAAACAACAACAAAAAGGAACACAAGAAAAGTTTCTAAGAGGCAAAAAAAAATAAAGCATATCATCAATGAACATTAGAGTGGGGGCCCAACTTCAGCCCCAATGGAGCAACTTGTGATTTAGGAACTGTGAGGAACTTGCATTTATTATTTTGACACACAACAATCTAGGAAGCATTATCTTTATTGGTGGGGTCTTTAGGTGTAGGGGAGAAAGTGTTGCAAGGTTCATCAAAATGAGATGCTTATATGTTGTCATTGATGTCAATATGATTTGGTTGTCATTAGTGATTGATTGCTATAAGTGATGTTGAGTTTTCTGTGCAGTTGTGCTAAGTAATTTGCTCCACATATCTTTTATGTTGTATATTTATTCTTGCAGTTTGGATATATTGTTAGTCTATATTTGTAGATGTTATATTTTGGATTTGGTGCTCTAGATTGCTTTGACAACAAAGTTGTGTTTACAAGTATGTTTGACAGTGTTGGATAGTGTTTTTGTGTTAAATGCATGCTCTGCATTTCTCTGTGTTATGGTTTATGGAATTTTGGTTTTGGAGTTAAGTTGATAATGTCCTCAAATTCATTCTATTTAGTTGGCACGTGTTCTTAGGCTTTGAAATAATGATTTTCTAAGTTTGATGGTGTTTACTCTAGGTTTGGACGACCTTGCATGTCTACAATTTAATTTGTTGCTTCAATGATTATGGACTTTTGCATAATGTGTTTGATAATTATTTTGGTCTTGATTAAGACATATTGTGGTCCACTTTATATTCTTTTTCACCACAGGAATGTTTAGTGCTGAACTAATTTGCATTGTGTTCAGTCAAGATCCTTAGCCAACCTTGGGAGGTTTTGCGTATGCGAAGATGATATATATAGTAATGCTTGGGTGTTGTAAAAGATGTATGGGTGAAAGAAAGTGAAATGCGATGAAGGTGTATTAAAGAGGATATATCTTCTTGACTATTTTATGGTTGATCTTAAGTTGATGAAAAGTTCTAAGTAGTGTGAGCTTTCATGTATTACCTACCAAAAGCAATGAGCCGAAGGTATCTATAGAACTTGCGATTGTAGAAGTGCAATAGTGGTGATTCTTTCTCTTTTATTCTTCTTCATCTTGGTAGAGCGTATTCTTTCTTTCTCTTAGGTTTTTTTGTAAAAATCACCTTAATCGATGTCACCCTAACAGGTGTTCATATATTGCGAATAGTTTCTCTGTAGTTTTTCCCCTAATGGGGTTTTTCACATAAAATTTGGTGTCTCATTGTGTATGGTTATCTGATGTTTCATGTTCATATCTTTCTATGGATTATGTGTTAAAGTTAAGTTGTTGTAGATCTGATTTGGGAAATAGATTTAAGATTCTATATAAAGGATTCACCCCCCTTCTCTCAGTTGTCTTGTGTGTTAGTATATTCAATAGAAAGAACCCTTTAAACAAATAGAAAAACCCCCCTAATTAACTCCCCATTTAGGGGGACAAGACTTACAATCTAGAGAAAGAGAGTTAGGAATCACAGACAAAATAGGATAGGTACCTGAGTCCCCAATAGAGGGGCCAATAGTAGCACCAACCTAAACAATTGACTTAGTCAAGGTAATAGGACAAGGAGGCATTGAATCTTTAGAGTATGTTGAGTCAACATCCAATGCAACGAGAAAAATAGTGAGATGGTGATGGCCAACAACTTTCCACCAAGTGGGGGTAAAACATGTACAAAACCCATAAGGGTAAGTGGAAGCCAAACAATCCATATATCAAAGCAGCATTTGTAGTGAAAAGGGATCCCCTTATAGGGTATGTGCAAGATCATGGGGGGCCAAAAAGTGGCAATGGAGAAATAAACACATTTTAAACTTTTCCAAACATGCCAAAATCTGCTTTGACATTTTGTTTGGGTCGGCCAAAATTTGAATTTGGTTTGGTAATACCAAACCAAATCGGATATCCGTTAATATCGGATATCCATTAATTCTAATATTAAAGGATATCTGATTTGTGATGTCACTATTGTGATGTCATACTTTTTAAAATCGGATATCCATTCAAATCAGATATCTATTTTGGAAACAAAAATGGATATCCATTTTTTTCAACATAAAAAGTATAGTTTAGTAAAATGGGCATAAATTTTGTGTTTCTTATCAAAAATTTGATATTTAATAGGCGTTGGAAAGGTAATTCAGAGACCTATCAAATGGATAATGTAATTTAATGATATTATAGACCAAAAAATAATTATATTTATTTGAAGTTAGTCCTTCAATTTTAAAACTTTAAATACTCACAAATTTTGCATAGAAAGTCTTATTTTTTTCCTATTACCTCCTTTATCTATCACTTGTCTATCTATACTTATATAAATATATTTTATCTATCTATTTCTTCTCTACTTATGTCACTTCTTTTCTCATCCCATCTAGATAAATTAAATCCCAAGTTACATGCATCTCTACATATATCTCTATCTTTCTATTCCCATCTCTCCCTTGCCCATTCCTCTCCCACTCCATCATTCTCACTCCTTATTTCTATATATCTCTCTAATAATCTCTCTTCACTCTATTTATCTCCCTCCTCTACCTTATCCTACCTATACTTATCTATTACTTGTCTCTATCACCTCCTTTCTCTTCCTATCTTGTCCCCTCTATCTCTATATCCCTATAAATCTATCTTCATGTATATTTATATCTCATTATCTCTAAATCTCACTTATTCACTCCATCTCTCCCTCCATTTGTGTTACTCTCTCTATCACTTTCTATCCATATCTATCTCTATCTCCATCTTCACATCTCCATCTCTTTCCCTATCAATATCTCTTTCTATGTGTTCCTCTATACATGATTAATCTACATCTCCGTCTCTTCCTCTATCGCCCTCTTGAAGTATCTTTCCCTTACTCTACTTTTATGATTTTATTTACTCCCTCTTTATATATCTCTAGCTCTCTCTCCCCCCATCCTTCTCTATAGTGCCTTTATATATCTCTATATCTCCCTCTATCTCTATCTCCCTCTCTATCTATTCCTATCTATAATCTCTATCTCTCTTTCTTACTCTCTTGCACTATCTATATCTCTCTATATATCAATATTTCTCTGCCTTTATATCTCTCTATCTCTTCCTTTTTTTATCTCACTCTCTTTACCCCTCTCTATCCATTTTTCTCTATTGTTTTATATATTTATCTTTGTCTTTACCTCTCTCTTTCTCTATATCTATTCATCTCCCTCTCGCTTTATATTCATTTTTATCTCTATCTTCCTCTCTCCTTTTCAATATCTAGACATGTCTACCTCTTTCTATCCATCCTTGTCCTTTAGTTTTTCTCCCTCTCACTTCATACTCCTTAATATCTATATCTCTATTTATGTCCTTGTCCTTTAGTTCTTCTCCCTCTCCTTAGCTCTTCATCTCTCTTCACCCTTATATCTCTCCTAATTTGAACCTTAGTACATATGGTCTCCTAAGGGGTTATATGGTGGCCTAAGGGGTCATAGAACACCATATGGTCTCCTAAGGGGTCATATGGTGTCCTAAGGGGTCATAAAACACCATATGATCCCTTAAGGCACAATAAGACCCCTAATGAAACCATATGGTGTCCTAAGGGGTCATAAGACACCATATGACCCCTTAGGACACCATACAACCCCTAATTACACAATGTGGTACCCTAAGGGGTCATGTGGTATCCTAAGGGGTCATAGGACACCATACGACCCATAGCACTATGCGGTATCCCAAGGGGTCATATGGTGTCCTAAGGGGTCATAGGACACCATATGACTCGTTAGGACACAATATGACCCTTGACGACACCTAAGGGGTCGTATGGTGTCCTAAGGGGTCATATGGTGGGGTCATATGACACTATATGACCCCTTAGGACACCATACAACCCCTCACAAAACCATATGGTGTCCTAAGGGGTTATATGGTATCTTAAGGGGTCATATAACACTATATGACCCCTGAGAACATAATAAGACCCATAACGACATGATATGGTGTCTTAAGGGGTCATATGGTGTCTTGAGACACCATATGACCGCTTAGAACACAATATGACCCCTAACTATACCTAAGGGATCATATGGTGACCTAAGGGGTTATATGATGTCCTAGGACTCTTTAGGACATAGTATGACCCCTTAGCACACCATACAACCCCTAAAAACACCGTATGGTGTCCTAAGGGGTCGTAGGACACCATATGACCTGTTAGGACACAATATGACCCCTAAAAACACCTAAGGGGTCATATTATGTCCTAAGGGGTCATAGGACATCATCAGACCCCTAACGATGCAAAATGATGCCTAACAATACCTAAGGGGTCATATGGTGTTCTAAGGGGTTATAGCACACCATATGACCTGTTAGCACATCATTTGACCCCTAATGACACCATTGGTGTCCTAAGGGCTCATATAACACCATATGACCCCTTAGGACACCATACGATGCATAATGATACCATATGGTGTCCTAAGGGATCATAGGAAACCATATGACCTATTAGGACACAATATGACCCGTAACAATACCTAAGGGGTCATATGGTGTCCTAAGGGTCATAGGACACCATATGACCCCTTAGCACACCATATGACCCCTAACGACACCATATGGTGTCCTAAAGGGTCATAGAGCACCATATGACCCCTTAGGACACCATAAGACCCATAACAACATCATATGGTGTCCTAAGGTGTGATATTGTGTCCTAAAGGGTCTTGAGACACCATATGACCCTTTAGGACACAATATGACCCCTAAAGACACCTGAGGGGTCATATGGTGTCCTAAGGAGTCATATGATGTCCTCTGACCCTTTAAAACACAATATCATGACCCATTAACACACCATATAACCCCTAACGATGCCATATGGTATCCTAAGGGGTTATAAGATGCCATATGGTGTCCTAAGGTGTTATAACACACCATATGACCCGTTAGGACACAATATGATCCCTAACAACACCTAAGGGGTCATAGGACACCATATGAACCCTTAGGACACAATATAACCCCTAACGACACCTAATGGGTCATATGGTGTCCTAAGTAGTCATATGATGTCCTATGACCCCTTAAGACACAATACGACCCTTTAGCACACCATACAACCCCTAACAACACCATATGGTGTCCTAAGGGGTCATAGGACACCATATGACCCATTAGGACACAATATGACCCCAAATGACACCTAAGGGATCATATATTGTCCTAGGGTCATATGGTGTCCTAAGGGGTCATAGGAAATCCTATGACCCCTTAGGACACCATACGATCCATGATGGCACCATATGGTGTCCTAAGGGGTCATAGGACACCATATGACCCTTAATGACACCTAAGGGGTCACATGGTGTCCTCAATGGTCATATGATATCTTATCAACCCTTAGCACACCATACGAAACCTAACGGCACCATATGGTGTCCTAAGGGGTCATATGATACCATATGACCCTTTAGGACACCATACAACTCATAACGATACCATATAGTGTTTTAAGGGGTCATATGGTGTCCTAAGGGGTCCTAGGACACCATATGACTCTTTAAGATATAATATGAGCCCTTAGCATGCCATATGACCCTTAACGACATCATATGGTGTCCTAAGGGTTCATAGGACACCATATGACCCCTAACGACACCTAAGGGGTCATATGGTAAAGTTAGAGGTGAGGATAGGTATGACAGAGAGATGGTATTTGGGAAAGAGAGAATTAGAGAGAGTTGGGGATAATTAGGGGTTGGGAGGAGAGGGGGATGGGAAAGTATCAACAAAGGAAGAGAAGGAGAGATAAGGAGAGAGGTTCAAAGAGAGAGGTCTAGAGAGAAGGTAATTAGGGGAACAGGAGGGGGGGGAGTGAGGCAGGGAGTATCAACAAAGGAAGAGGGGGGAGAGATGGGAAGAGAGCACCCTGATTACCCTCTCTCTCTCCATCTCTTTATTAATACTTTTGTCTCCCCCTTTGCTCCCCCTAATTATCCTCTCTCTATCACTCTCTTCACCTCTATCCACATCTCTCCCTCTCTCCTTTTGTTGATACTTACTCTTCTCCCTTTCTTCTTATCCGCTAATTACACCTAGCTCTCTCACATTATTTCTTTCCCTCAAATACCCTCGATCACCTCTCTCCTCCTATGAGTTTATAGATACTTCCCTCTCCCCCTCTCCGCACCCCCTAATTACTCTCTATGTCTCTCTTCACCTATGTCCCCATCTCTCTTCTCTCTTTGTTGATACTTTCCCCTCTCCCCCTCTTCGCCTACCACCTAATTACCTCTAGCTCTCTCTGACACACACTCTCTTCCCCCCAATTACTCTCTCCTTATCACCTCTCTCCCCCTCTCTTTTTTTAATACTTCCCTACGCCTCTCCTTGTCCCCTCTGAATTTTGTTGCTAGAGATGAGAAGGAAATGCATAGAGACTAGTCTAGATCTTAGGGAAGAGACTGACATAGAGGAAGAAATTATGAAGAGGAAGAAATATATGACAGGCGAAGTGATAGGTTTAGGAGAGAGAGGTGGAGAAAGGAACAAACAAAGATAACATGGTTTATCAAAATTTATCGAACTTAATAAAATTCCTAAATTTTCTATTATTAATTACTTATTTAGTTTATTTTGAGATGATTGTTACAAAAAAATTATGCAATAGGGAAATCATATGAAAAAGTCACGAGCTTTTTATGTTTTAAAAATGAAGGATGAATTTAAATGAATTATAATTATTATTTAAAATAAAATATTGAAAATATACCTATTCCATATCATAGATCTCTGAATTACCTTTCCAACGCCTATAAAAAATCAAAATTTTGATATAAAACGCAAAAGTTATGCCCAAATTACTAAAATATATTTTTTATTTTTTCAAAATGGATATCCAATTTTAAAACATAAATTTTTCCCTCCATTTTTTCATTCAAGTTTTCTTTGGGATTTGGCTTGGAAGTGACAAACCTAGAAAGTGAACTGAAAAAATGTGTTTTTCAATATTCCTTGATTTTTCAGACTTTACACTGGTTGCTGACGACTTTTTTTATAGCTAAAATTGATAAAACGAAAAAGGTTTTTTAAGGATGTTCTCAGCTTTCCAACAATATAAGGTTTGTCTTATTTCGACTTTAATAAATAATTATTATCTATTTTCTAATTCAAAAGTCTTGATTGATAGGCTAATTGAAAAACACTCATAACTTTCAAACGGTATAATATTTTTTGAATCCAAAACATGTGTCACATCCTATGCTTCATCTACTATAGGGAAAAATTAAACAAAAATTGAATTTCATAAGGTTTTGACCAAGTTAAGGTAGTCAGACGTAGGAGTTTCTGAATTTCTAAAAAGCTGTAGTAAAAAATTCATAAATAATTATTTACTTTATAAAAAATTATTAAAAAAATGTGTCACATCTGGACATGAGTCTAATACTTATATTATAAATCTTATAAAAAAAATAAATTATTTGATTGTGATTAGGGTGGTCAGACATATGCCTACTTCTTCTCTTTTTCTTGAAATTTTAGTACCACTGCATTGAAATTTGAAATTTTCATCAAATAGGATTTTTTTTCTTCTAAAAAACAACTAGTAGCTTAGAAACTAAATTCAATTTTCTATAGATTCTCTTCTTACATATTTTAAAAATAATGTTCATAACTTATTCAAATTTTCATGTCAAGTTGCATAACTTTGATTTTTTGAAATTTCATTGCCACGTAAGGGTTTGTTTTGGCACACCCTGATCATGCACATACCCTATAATCAATCATTTATGTCCAAGTTCGCTCACCCACCTCCAAGATTATCTATGTGGGAAGAGTGTTCAAAATATCCATCTCCACCAAGATTTGAGCATATGGTGTGTGGGTAAAATAGCTAGTGTTAGGGTTGATGATGAGAAAGTGACCCAACTCATTTCCTATAGCCTCATATGCTAACTTGCACAAAAAAGGGAGGCATTGGTAAGGTTGGCTTACCTAGATAGAAGTGGCAACCAAGGAGTATGTTACCAAACCAAGGGATTAAGCAATTTTTCATAGAGATGTAGATTTTTCAATAGTGTACATTCACAATTGAAGTTCCACTAGTGCACTTGGTATGATGATTCCTTATGAAGTCTATTATGGAAAAAAGTCATGGGAAAATGTTTTGGTTGTCTACCCTATGTTCATGTTCCTAATCGAAAGAGATAAAAGTTAGATCCAAAAAGTGAGTCATACATTTTTGTTGGATATAGTGAGGAATGTAAGGCTTACAAGTTATATTATCTTCTCACTAGTAGGTTTCTAGTGCCATGTGATGTGATTTTGATGAAGGGGGAGTTTATGGTCATCAAAAAGGCCACATTGAGAAGTCAAACTCTATTTTGAACGGTGTTACTATTGATGATATTTATCATGAGAAGTTGACTTATGTTTATGTTCCAAGTGCTACAAATCTACCAAGTATCCCCTCATCTAATTCTTTAATTCCAAGAACATACCTAAATTCAAGTCCAATTCTACAAGGAAGGTAAGAGGATTAAGTGATATTAATCAAAATATTATAAAGCAAGCACATGAAGAAAATCCAAGAGGTGAGACATCTAATTTTTCTTTACTTACCAAGGTTGATTTTGAACCATCATGTTTCGAAGATGTATCCGCGCATGAGGTTTGGATGCAAATAGTGCAAGAAGAGATAGATTTCATAAACAAGAAACACACTTTGAGTTTATCGAGCTTCCACATAGCAAGAAGAAGATTGGCACCAAAAGGGTCTACTATTAGGAAAATGGTGTCTTAACCTTGCAATAATAAAAAAGTACTATTGATAAAAGGTTAATGTTGATACATGAGTACAATGGGTTTAAAGGGGGTACCCCTTGTGGGATTTGGTCCCTTGATCAGCTAAGGGCCAAGATCAATGTGCCTCGGCAAGAGTTTTTAGAAGAGAAGAAGAAAAAGAAGAGGATTTATTTTGAATTTGAGAAGGAAGGTGGTGATAATTTCATTATAGCTTTGGCTACTCATGATGTAACAGATGCATGGTTAATTGACTAAGGTGCATCTTTTTATATGACTTCTAATAGAGATTAGTTTTCAGTTTATATGAAGAATTTAATGGAGGTAAGGTGTTTTTGGGTGATGATTCTAATTTAGATATTACTAGTCATGGTAAAGCTAGAATCAAGTTTCTTGATGGTAGAGTGAAAAGGATTAACGGTGTGTTACGTATCCTTGGACTAACATGAAATTTGTTAGATGTGAGAAAATTGATAGACTCGAGTGTGTAGGTAATATTTTCTAGTGTAGGATGTAAATTGGTTAGAGCTACTATGGTGATTGTTAGAGGCACCTGTTAGATTTGGCACATTGTATAAGCTAGAAGAATACATTATTGAGTGTAATAGCACTTCTATGAAAATAAAATTTGTGGATACTTTATAAGAAGATGTGGTGGTTTCACCTTTAGTAGATTGACATGGTTTTTGAGTACTTAAGAACACTCTTTCTTCTAAACAAAAATTACTTGTAGAGAAGACTATGTTATGGCTCTAGAGGCTTGGTCACGTTGGAGAAAAATTTCAAACCAATTTGAAAAATAAAACTTTGTTGAAGGTTTGAATGATTCTAATCTTGATTTTAATTTTTGTGAGCATTGATTTTATGGGAAATAAACCAATGTTCAATTTTTCTTGAGTTCTCATAAATATTGCGGTGTGTTGTATCTTATTCATTATAATGTGTTTGATCCTATAGTCATTCCTTCCATTGCAAAATCCACATATTATGTTTCATTTATTGATGCTTATAATAGGACATGGTTATAAATTTTGAAGAGTAAATATGAGCTTTTTAGTTGATTTAAAGAATTTAAAGCAATGGTTGAGTTGCATACTAGAAAGAAAATAAAATGTTTGAAGATTGATAATGGCAATGAATTTTTGTCTAATGATTTTGATAGATTCTATAAAGACTAGTATTAATAAACTGAAGACAACTTCGTATTCTCCACAACATAATGGAGTTACAAAAATCATGAACAAGACCTTGATGGACAAGGATAGAAGTATGTTAAGCTGTGGTAGTCTAGAACAAACATTTTTGGGTTGAAGATATTGTCATTGCTTGATAACTAATTAATAGGTCTCCTACATCATCTCTTGTTAATAGAAAACCTATAGAAGCCTGGTTAGGTCATAAGCCTTCATTGAGACATCTTAAAGTTTTTTGGTTGTGAGGCATATGTATATGCCCTAAAGGAGAAGCAGAAAGTATTGAAGAACAAGACTTTGAAATGTATCTTCATCGAATATAGTTATGTCGTGAAAGGATACAAGCTTAGGGATTTTGTTTTATAGAAGGTAATACATAGTAGAAGTTTTAGTTTTAGAGAAACTAAGCCTCATATTTTGGCCTCATAGTTGGTTGAGCGAGCTTTCTAATTTCTTCTCCATGTTTTCTCAAACCTTTACTTTCATAACCCATTCTCTTCGTAATCTTCAAACAAACATTTTTTTCAAACTGCCCTTTGTTTTTAATACCACAAGCTTCAAAAGTTGTAGTTTCAAACACATTGTGACTTTCAAATTCACATTCTTTATCAAAATAAATATTACAAAAACCAACAAATAAATATTATGTGTGCCAATAGAGACATCACAAAGTAATAGCTTTGATTTCCAGCACTGATTTTCTTTTCCATCACGTATTATTTTTCTTCTTGACTAATTCAAACTACTTTTTATTTTTATTTCTAACTTTGCATTGGGTAAGTGCACAAAGTTCTGTCCACTTAGTGTGGAACTTTTACACTTAGAAAAAAATGGCAAATCTCACAGAACGCATGAGAAACGAAATGGGATCCCGTTTCACATTGGGATCCCGAGCCAAAATTTGAAATGGGATCCCGTTTACCTTTAGGATCCCGAGCCTAGATCTAAGAAACAAGATCCCATTTCAAAAACAAAACGGGATCCCATTTCCTTTTTTTAATTTTTGTTTATTTATTTATTTATTTTTATAAAAAATACAAGATATATATACATGAAATATAAAATTTATATATAAGTCACATTTCTCTTTGTCTCTTTTTTTCCTTTCTATCTCACTTTGTCCCCTCTCTCCCAAAATCTAAAATTGTCTCTACCTCTCTTTCACATCCTTAACTCTTTACTCTTTATCTTCGCTATCTCTATACACCTCCCCTTACCCCCTACCTACCTACCTATATTTCTCTCTATATACATCTCTACCTCTTTCTTAACATACCATCTCTCTCTCTCAACCAATGTATCTTTCTCTACATATGTCATAATAGGTCCAGCTAAGGGGTCTTATGTCATAATGGGTTCTAGTAAGAGGTATAATGTTTTAATAGGCCCTCTTAAGGGGTCTTATGACATAATAGGGCATATTATGACATAATAGGTCGTATTATGTCATAATAGGTCGTATTATGTCATAATAGGTCGTATTATGTCATAATAGGACCTATTATGTCACAATGGGACCTATTATGACATAATAGGTCGCATTATGACCTTATAGGTCCTATTATGACATAATAACCCTTAACAAGTCCTAGTAAGGGGTATAAAGTCATAACAGGTCGTCTTAAGGGGTTTTATGACACAATATGACCTATGATGACATAATAGGACCTATTACATCATCATAGATCTTATTATGTCATTATTAGTCCTATTATGACATAATACCCTTTAACAGGTCCTACTATGGGGTATAATGTCATAATAGGTCCTCTTAAGGAGTCTTATGACATTATAGGACCTATTATGACATTATAGGTCCTATTATGTGATAATCGATCTTATTATATCATAATAGATCCTACTAAGGGGTCTTATGTCATAATAGGTCCTCTTAAGGGGTCTCATGACATAATAGGTCGTATTATGTCACAATAGGACCTATTATGTCACAATAGGACCTATTATGTCACAATGTGACCTATTATGACATAATAGGTCGTATTATGACATTATAGGTCGTATTATGACATTATAGGTCCTATTATGTAACAATGGGTCCTGTTATGACATAATACCCCTTAACTCTCTCTAAAAGTACCATCTCTCTCTCCCAACCAACTTATCTTTCTCTATATATGTCATAATAGGTCCTATTAAGGGGTTTTATGTCATAATAGGTCCTCTTAAGGGTCTTATGACATAATAGGTCGTATTATGACATAATAGGTTGCATTATGTCATAATAGGACCTATTATGTCACAATGGGACCTATTAGGACATAATAGGTCATATTATGACATTATAGGTCCTATTATGTCACAATAGGTCCTATTATGATATAATACCCCTTAAGAAGTCCTAGTAAGGGGTATAAAGTCATAATAGGTCCTCTTAAGGGGTTTTATGACATAATATGACCTATGATGTCATAATAGGACCTATGATGACATAATAGGACCTATTACATCATCATAGATTCTATTATGTCATTATTAGTCCTATTATGTCATTATTAGTCCTATTATGACATAATACCCTTTAACAGGTCCTACTAAGGGGTATAATGTCATAATAGGTCCTCTTAAGGGGCTTATGACATAATAGGACCTATTATGACATGACAGGTCCTCTTAAGGGTTCTTATGACATTATAAGACCTATTATGTACCTATTATGACATAATAGGTCCTATTATGTGATAATTAATCCTATTATGTAATAATAGGTCCTACTAAGCCCGTCTTATGTCATAATAGGTCCTAGTAAGAGGTATAATGTCATAATAGGTCGTCTTAAGGGTCTTATGACATAATAGGTCCTATTATGTGATAATCATTCCTTTTATGTGACAATAGGTCCTACTAAGGGGTCTTATGTCATAATAGGTCCTAGTAAGAGGTATAATGTCATAATAGGTCCTCTTAAGAGGTCTTATGACACAATAGGTCATATTAAGTCACAATAGGACCTATTATGACATAACAGAACTTATTATGTCACAATAGGGCCTAGCATGTCACAATAGGACCTAGTATGTCACAATAGGTCATATTATGACATTATAAGTCCTATTATGTCACAATAGGTCTTGTTATGACATAATACTCCTCAACTCTCTCTAAACATACTATCTCTCTCTTCCAACCAACTTATCTTTCTCTACATATGTCATAATAGGTCCTACTAAGGGGTCTTATGTCATAATAGGTCCTCTTAAGGGGTGTTATGACATAATAGGTCGTATTATGACATAATAGGTTGTATTATGACATAATAAGTCGTATTATGTCATAATAGTACCTATTATGTCACAATGGGACCTATTATGACATAATAGGTCATATTATGACATTATAGGTCCTATTATGTCACAATAGGTACTATTATGACATATTACCCCTTAACATGTCCTAGTAAGGGGTATAAAGTCATAATAGGTCCTCTTAAGTAGTTTTATGACATAATATGACCTATGATGTCATAATAGGACCTACGATGACATAATAGGACCTATTACATCATCATAGATCCTATTACATCATAATTGGTCCTTTTATGAGATAATACCCTTTAATAGGTCCTACTAAGGGGCATAGTGTTATAATAGGTCCTCTTAAGGGGTCTTATAACATAATAGGACCAATTATGACATGATAGGTTCTCTTAAGGGGTCTTATGACATTATAGGACCTATATGACATAATAGGTCCTATTATGTGATAATCGATCCTATTATGTCATAATAGGTCCTACTAAGAGGTCTTATGTCATAATAGGTCCTCTTAAGGGGTATTATGACATAATAGGACCTATTATGACACAAAATGACCTATTATGACACAGAAGGACCTATTATGTCACAATGAGACCTTTTATGACATAACAGATCGTATTATGACATTATAGGTCCTATTTTGTCACAATAGGTCCTGTTATGACATAATACCCCTTAACAAGTCCTACTAAGGGGTATAAAGTCATAATAGGTCCTCTTAAGGGCTTTTATGACATAATATGACCAATGATGTCATAATAGGACCTATAATGACATAATATGACCTATTATGTTATCATAGGTCCTATTATGTCATAATCAGTCTTATTATGACATAATACCCTTCAATAGGTTCTACTAAGGGGTATAATGTCATAATACGCCCTCTTAAGGGGTCTTATGACATAATAGGACCTATTATGACATGACATGTCCTCTTAAGGGGTCTTATGACATTATAGGACCTATTATGTCATAATAGGTCCTATTATGCGATAATCGATCCTATTATATCATAATAGGTCCTACTAAGGGGTATTAAGTCATAATAGGTCCTATTAAGAGTTATAATGTCATAATAGGTCCTTTTGAGGGGTCTTATGACATAATAGGACCTATTATGACTTAATAGGTTGTATTATGTCATAATAGGACCTATTATGACACATTAGGACCTATAATGTCACAATGGGACATTATGACATAATAGGTTGTATTATGACATGATAGGTCCTATATTATGACATAATAGGACCTATTATGACACATTAGGACCTATTATGTCACAATGGGACATTATGACATAATAGGTTGTATTATGAAATTATAGGTCCTATTACATCACAATTTATAAGATCTTCTAAAATCTAGAATTTGTATTATAACTCTTAGAGTTCTGAAACCACTCTGAAACATCCTGCCAATATATACATGAAATATAACTTAAAGTATACAAAAGGAAAAAGACAAAGGGAAATGTGACTTAAACTTAAATGTTATATTTCATGTATATGTAGTTTGTTTTAAAAAAAAAAGGTATATATAGTTTTTTTTTTGTTTTTTTTTAAAAATTTTTTTATATTTATTTATTTATATAAATTTATTTTTTAATTTCAATTTAAAAAATAAAAAATAAAAAAAAAGGGAAATGGGATCCCCTTTGCTAAATGTGTTTTTAATTATTTTAAAAAACGAAACGGGATCCCATTTCTAAAAATTTCAAACTTTGGTTCGGTTGTAGCTTCGGTTTTGGCTTGGGAAATGGCTTGGAGAGCTGACCCTTTGGCTTGGACCTGGTTTGACCTGCAACTTGAAGGCCAAATCAATCTTCATATAAAATAATGACTTGAAAAATATATTTGAACACCAAATTTTCAGAATTTTTTTAAACAATGAAACCCCATTATAGTAGAGACTGTCTAGATTCAAAATATGTAATTTTTAAAAAAAATGGATCAATATTTTTATTTTTAAAATAATTACTAATGAAAGAGGTCTATAAACTCGAAATAACATGGTTTTAGAGTTTTTAAATAACTTTTTTTGTCTCTAAGTTTTTTGAAAAAAAAATTATATGGCATCAAACTAGAGACAATTCTATACAGTTAAAAAAAAAAAAACCAAAAAATGTTAAGTTTAGGTCAAATTATGCTTGCCGTACACAAGAATTTTTTAAAACAATGATTATGCCCAATAAAAAATTAACAAAAAAAAAATATGTAGAAAAAAATTACAAAAAAAATTTTCTCAACAAAGGTTAGTGAGTTATAGATATTTTTCCAAAAGGATTTAAAAAAATAATTTCATTTAGGTCAAATTATGTTTGTCATACATGGGCATGGTATGGTCCTGAAAAGTGACTTTTAAACTATAGGTTCTAGTAATGCCTATTAAAACTTCATTTTTAAAATCTAGGTATTAAAATAAATTACATATTTGGAAAGTAGGCTTCGAGCACTACATTTTCTATTATTTAATTTTTTCAAGATTCATTCTTTAAGTGCCTCAAATCTTTAGGTCAAACAAGATGAAATTGAAAAAAATGGGAAAAAACTTCCACTTTTTGGCCAAAAAGTGGACACAACTTCTTGTAGGTACCCCATTTCTTACTTTAACATTCTCCAATTCTTTCTCAAGATTTTTAATTTCACATAAATATTCACATCTTTCTTTCCAAACATTTTCAAATTTATTATCAACAATGAATTACATTTTTTAGCTCCTATCATTTTTTCGTCCAAAATATCTTTTACAAAAATTAGATTATATTCTTTCTTCACCATTTTACCCATTTTTCCCATTGAAATCAAATTAAATTTAACTGATACTATGGCTTCACAATCCTTTCCTTGAGATATTTTTGTGACAAATTGATGTTGAGCTCTCATTTCTAGCAAGTCACTACAAGTTCCACTGTTATACTCATTGTATTGCACCACCACCGATCCTATATTAAGACTACTAGTTAAACTCTATTTTTAACTTTGCTTCTTATTATTTTTTTAGCTATGTGAATACAACATATAGTGTCTATTTTTAGAGAGGCTAAATGGTGATGATTTTTCCCCCCATAGCCATCTATTATTAGTTTGAAAACTGTAATTATTTATTTTTTATTCTCAACAATAATGCATGCTTTGCATGATGTATTTTTAACAAAGAATTTTTAATTTTTACATGGTAAGAATTGTTTTTCTCAGAGGTGCAAAAAACTATATATGCATACCTCTGTTTTATTTGAAAGTTGCAATAAGGAAGCAAAGTAATATGTCTTTGTTTATTGAATTTATCTATGATTCATTGCTCTGTGTTGTAAGTTTGAATTACTGTTAAGTTTTGATATTATAATTTTCTCTGTTACGTTCTTTTAATTTTACTAGCTGGCTATAAGAATAGGGGGCTCAATTTTGAATGTACAATTGGTATCAGAGAAGGTAATATTGTTTTGGGTTGAAGTTTTAGCTATTGGAATTTTGTCGAAGTTAATCATATCAAACTCTAATAGCATGCCTTTTTCAGAATTTGATGGGAATGAGTATGATTATTGGTGCATAAAGATGATGACCTTTTTGATAGGAAAAAATATATGAGAGATTGTTGAATTAGGTTATGAGGAGCCAGTTGATTGGAATGCCCTTTCCACTAATGATAAGAGTGACAAGGAAGAAGAATGCTCAAGCTTTGTTTCACATTCAAATAGTTCTTGATAAGAGCTTATTTCCAAGAATTTCAACTGCAAAGACAACCAAAGATGCCTAGAAGACTATACAAGAAGCTTACCAAGGTAGTGATCAAGTTAGAGTTGTCAAGCTACAGACGTTGAAGAGAGAATTCGAGAATTTGAAGATGCAAGAAGCTGAAAGTATCAGTGACTATTGTGTCAAAGTCAAATATGTGGTCAATAAAATTACTACACTTGAGAAAACTACGAGCAATGAAGTTTTGATAAAAAAAGGTGTCGAGAACTTTGACACCAAGATGGAATCATGTTGTCATAATCATAGAAGAAAGAAAGGATTTAACAACCCTTCAGTTTGATCAATTGGTTGGATCTTTAATGTCTCATGAAGAAAGATTGAGATATTCTTTTGAAAATGTTGAGAAAGTGCTTTCCTCCAAATTACAAATCACAAAGATTGAAGATTCTAGTAGCAGTAACACCAAAAGAAATCAAGGCCAAGGTAAAGGGCAGAGTCAAAATTCTTTAGGAGGAAATAGAGGCAGAGGTGGCTCAGGAGGAAGAGGTGATTTCCAAGGAAGAGTTAGAGGCATATTTGATAAGCGAAATGTTTAACCTTACCATTGTAACAAGTATGACCACTTTGAAAGAGATTGCAAATTGAAATGAGGTAAAAGTGCTAACTATGCTCAGGAAAGTGGCGAAAATCCTCCAGATCATTTATTTTTATCTTATGCCAAAAGTGAATATACTAGTAAAGATGTTTGGTACCTAGATTCTTGATGCTATAACCATATGACAGGGAATGAGACGTCGTTTTCAACAAAGGATTCAACTTTTAAAACCAAGATTCAGTTTGGTGATGACAAATCATTGGAGGTTGCTACAAAAGGAGCTATGGAAGTCCACACAAAATAAGGTATGAAGAGTATTCATGATTTTTATTATACTCCATAGTTGAAGTACAATTTGTTAAGTGTTAAACAATTATGTGAGAAAAACTATAAAGTTATCTTTGAGAATAAGACATGTACTATCTATGATAAGAATCAAGGCAATAGTGTGATCACTCTTGTGCCTATGACAAAGAATAGGATATTCCACTCAAGTTTTGGTGAACATATCAACAGTATTAAAAATATGGCATATGAGGATTCAAATTGGTTATGGCATCTCAAGTATGGGCATTTAAATTTTCACAGTTTGAAGCTTCTAACATCATATGCATTAGTTTCTGGTTCACCCAAGGTTGAGGAGCACAAAGAGGTTTGTGAAAGATGTTCTAAAGGCAATCATGCAAGGGAAAAGTTTTCAAAGGGAAATGCATGGAGGGCCCATCACCCACTTCATCTTGTTCATTTAGATATATGTGGTCCTATGCAAACTAAGGGTTTGGGTAAGTCATCATATTTTATCAATTTTATTGATGATTACTCGTGAAATTGTCAGGTGTATTTTTTGAAGGATGAAGTCATGGATATATTTAAGAGGTTCAAATCCCTCATGGAAAATGCGAAAGGGTGCAAAATCAAATGTTTGAGGACCGATCTTGGAGGATAATTTTATTGGAAGGCTTTCTAGAGTTATTGTGATATGAATGATATCAGGAGGCAACTCACCATTGCATACACACCTCAACATAATAGAGTAGTTGAAAGGAAGAATCATATAGTGGTTGAAATGGCAAGGTACATGTTACAAACTTAAGGGATTGAGCATTTCTTATTGGGGAGATGCAGTTGCTAAAGCAGTGTACATCCTTAACAGAAGCCCCACCAATGCACTCGAAAAGATGACTCCTTATAAAGCTTGGTATGGAAAAAGACCTAATGTTAATCATTTCAAAGTTTTTGGTTGTTTGGGGCCTACGTGCATGTACCTGATTAGAATAGAGAAAAGTTTGATGCAAAAAGTGAGTTATGTATTTTTGCTGGGTATAGTGAGAAAAGAAAAGCTTATAGATTTTTTATTCCCCTCACCAATAAGCTTATTGTCTCAAGAGATGCAATTTTTTATGAAGGGGGAGTCCATGGTCATCAAAAAGGCCATGTTGAGAAGCCAAAATCTATTTGAATGATGTTATTAGTGATGATATTGATCAAGAACAACCCACTAATGTTTATGTTTCAATGGGTACAAATCCACCAAGTAGCCCCTCATCTAGTTCTTTAGTTCAAAGTACAAGTCCAGCTTCATCTCTAGGTTCTACAAGGAAGGTAAGGGGATTGAGTGATATTTATCAAAGGAGTACAAACCAAACACACGAAGAAACTCCAATAGGTGAGATAGTGAATTTTGTTTTATTTACCAATGTTGAATTTGAACCATCATGTTTTGATGATGTATGTACTAGTGATGTTTGGATGCAATAATTTAAAGAAGAGATGGATTCCATTCATAGGAATGACACTTGGGAGCTTACAGAGCTTCCA